>NW_011499980.1:429272-430854 GCF_000495115.2 Populus euphratica
GTTAAGGAGTTATTGATACTTTAAGTGCAAAATGATGATATAAAACCATGATAAAAATACACTTTTAAGTACTAATCATTAACAAATCAAGGCATTGAACTAAGAGAAAGTAAAGATTCAACAGGAAAGTAATAATCGAATAGTGTGATGTCAAATGTTGAATTTATTGTCAATTTTGACAAATGAATCGGGATAATATTTTAGGTGCCTTTTTCATCCTCAATTTCTTCCTATTTGAAAGTTTTAAAGATTTCAAAATCATGTTTGACTTCCCTTTGTTTGGTCATGGCATGAAGAAATGGAAGTGTTAGTGGGGAATTAGTCTTTTATTTGTAATCTTCAGCTTTAACCCCTTTCCTACCCTTAGAGATTGACCTATCATTTTTCTTACAAGGTTTAAAAATTGGTTTTTCAATAACCTTACCACTGTGGAGAGTAATGACTAATTGGACCTGATCCATGTTTTAGCTTCCAGAACTGCTTGCATTTGCATTGTATTGCCCCTCGAGATTTTGTTGTGGATGGATGGAAAATCTCTTAAAAACTAAGAGTAGATGTGAATTTTGCGAGAGTATCTTTAAAATCTGTTATGCTTTAATCTACAATGGTTTGAGCATTTTGGGTGTTAATTATCTCCTGCTTTTCAATAAATGCATGCAATGTTTCCTCAAAAATTTTTCTAAGAAGGGGAACATAAGGATGTGTATATCTATGAGAATTTTAGAAATTATGGTGTGCTTGAAATGGTGGTTGTGAAGTTTATGCATTTTTGTTATCACTCTTCCAACTGAAATTTGGGTGATTTCTCTAACTAGGATTGTATGTTTGCGAGTATAGGTTGTAGTTGGCCCTTTGGAAACCCACGGGTTTCATAGATTTGACATACAATGTCTTGAACAAATTTTAATTGACAACTCGTTTTCAATTCTAGTGCCTACTTTTCTGGCTAAAGATACAACCTTAGTTTGGAGGTTATGATCTTCCAACTCGTTTTCGATTATAGTGCCTACTTTTCTAGCTAAAGATACAACCTTAGTTTGGAGGTTATGATCTTCCCTAAAGTTGTACATATCTCCATTAGATTTATGAGGTTGAGTTTTTAAGTGCCTATAATGTCAAATTTTGAGCATTTTCAGCTAATAAGTCTAAATACTTCATTGCTTTATCAGGATCTTTATCTTCAAAAGTTTCATTGCACATCAATTTCATCATTTGTCTATCTTCAAGTGTTAACCCTTCATAAAAATGTGAAACTAATTTTCGTGTTTCAAAACCATGATGACGGCAAGTATTAAACAAGTTTGATATCTATCCCAACATTGATAAAATATTTCTCCTAGTTTTTAAGTGAAAGTGGTGATTTGTCTTTTGAAAGAGTTTGTTCTGTGATATGGAAAAAACTTCTTAAAAAAGTGTTGTTGCATTTCATCTCAAGCACGAATAGATCCTAGTCTTAAATTCTATAACCATGTTTTAGCTTTAAATCCTAGTCTTAAATTCTATAGCCATGTTTTAGCTTTATCTTTTAATGAAAAAGGAAAAGTCTTAAATTCTATAACCATGTTTTAGCTTTATCTTTTAA
>NW_011499980.1:430931-431067 GCF_000495115.2 Populus euphratica
TAAAAGTTGAATAATACCTGGTTTATAATTAAAATGAGATGCATCAGGCTGAAAAACTATACATGATAGTGCACCTGTTCTTGTAGGATTCATGTGGTCTCTAAGTGTTCTAACATGGTTATTCTTATAATTCTCA
>NW_011499980.1:431169-431743 GCF_000495115.2 Populus euphratica
TTATCTTCTTCGGCCATATTTTCTGAAAATGATGAGGACATCCTACGAAGTCTACCACTTAATTTATGTGACCATAGTCTCATGCACATGTAGGAATAGAATAAAAGAAAGACAAAAACAAAAGAAGAAGAAATAAAATAAAGAAACAAATTAGATACAAGAAAGTGAAATGAGAAAATAAAATAAATATTATAATTTATACAAGAATTTACATACATGACAACGGTGCCAAAAACTTGACACGACCAAAAGATTGATGTCTTCTTCTAAGTGTAAGAGTGTCACAGTAATAAATAATTCGAGAGGAGCGGGGTCAAACCATAAGAAGGTTAACAATATAAATTATAAATAACATAGTACAACAACAAGAATAACAACAACAATAATACAAATAGAAATAATACTAGTAATAATAATAATAATAGAAGAAGAAGTTGATAAGAACTTTAAGATGAAAGATCAATGTAAGGATTAAATAATGATAACAACAAGTGTCAAGGTTAGAGGATTCATTAATGATATTTCAAACAAGTATAGTATAAACTTTTATTATTCAATTGGAAACCACACACAA
>NW_011499980.1:431794-432167 GCF_000495115.2 Populus euphratica
AATGCTAATACTTGTAAATGTTGTTAGGCATTCATGATTATAATTTATGTTAACAACAAATCAAGTTTTTTTCATAGCACAACTATTAATTACACCATACGGTTGGGTTATGAAAGTGTCAAGTATTTGTTATACCAAGTGTTATATAACATAAATCTAGATTAACAATTTAATAAGCAAAGTATTAAAAGTGAATAAGGTAACAGATATAAAACATGTTCGTATCAGACATTAAAGTCCATATTAAGTTTACACTATACTTATTCTTACACCATTAGTGTAACCTTTTCTAGTTAAATATAATGAAAGGAAAAAACATAAATAAACAAGATAAGAACATAAATAAGATAAAAGTGAACTAAGTAAAGGAAAG
>NW_011499980.1:432519-436487 GCF_000495115.2 Populus euphratica
TTCTAGAACTCGAGATATGGGCTGAACATTGAACAGTGTTTGGGTTGTAGGACAAATTCGGACTTATACGTTGTTGCTAACATTTGGACCTCCAAACAGCAGAATTGAGTCTTGCCTTCCACATAAAAGTATTAGAGCTATGTCTTAGCTTTTCATCTATATAAAGCGGATTTGTTGACTAATTGTTGAATGGGTGGCTAACTCTTAACTTAGTGACCATCCTTATCTTCTTGTCTAAACTAAATGTCATTGATGATGTTAGAATTTAAACCAACCTTCATGAAATTCTAGGAAATTTTCTCAGCTTTCTAAGAAAAAAATTAAGGTCATTTGGATTTCTAGAACTCGAGATATGGGCTGAACATTGAACAGTGTTTGGGTTGTAGGACAAATTCGGACTTATACGTTGTTGCTAACATTTGGACCTCCAAACAGCAGAATTGAGTCTTGCCTTCCACATAAAAGTATTAGAGCTATGTCTTAGCTTTTCATCTATATAAAACTGACCTAAATCTAAGTTCTACAGCTCCAGTTATGATCCAATTACCAAACAGTGTTTCAGTTTGGACCAAACCAGCATCTCTCTTCTAAACTTCATCCTCTCCTTGTCCTTTCAATTTTAGTACTTTAACTCATCAATCGATCCTTTTATTTATGTGATAGGTCTATATTTAGGATAAAAATTTATCATAAATTAAAGGTAGCTTATAGTATCAATCTTGTTATTATAAAATATACTTTAGCTAAAGAGTTATTGATAATTCAAGTGCAAAATGATTATATAAAATCTTGATAAAAATACACTTTTAAGTACTTACTAATCACACCCCCTAACCAGCTTATTACTAGTCCCTAGTAATCAAAGTGTTAAAATAAAAAAATAATTTGCAAATTCCACAAAGCAAGGTATTCATCATTCTAAATAAAGAAAGAGCAAGAAGATGATCTTGATCTGAAAATCAAAATGCCTAAATGCATGGCAAATGCCTCCTTTTATAGGCCAAAATTTAAAACTATTGATTTGATAACTAATTATTGAGTGAGTGATCAACTCTTGACTTAGTGACATTCCTTATCTTTTTGTTTGAACAAAATGTCATTACTAACATCAGAATTCGAACAGACTTGGATCATGAAAGTTCTAGAAAATTATTGCAGCTTTCCAATAAAAAAATTAAGGTAATTTGGAATTCTAAAACTTAAGTTATGGGTTGAATACTAAACAGTGTTTGGGTTGTAGGATAGATTCAGACTTCTTCGTTGTTGCTAAGATTTGAACTTCCAAACAACATAATTGAATCATGCATTCTGCATGAATGTTTTAGGCTTATGTCTTAACTTTCCATCCATATAGATCAAATTGAAATCCATGATCTACAACTTCAGATATGATCTAATAACTGAATAGTGTTCTAGTTTGGACCGAACCATCATCACTTTTCTAAGCTTTACCCTCTTTTTATCTTAATTTTCAGTAGTTGAACTCATCAATCAATCATTTGATTTATATGATAGATCTATGTTTAAGATGAACATTTATCATAAATTAAAGGTTTCTTATAGTATCAGACTTGTTATTATAAAACTTGCTTTAGTTAAAAAGTTATTGATACTTCAAGTGCAAAATATTGATATAAAATCTTGATAAAAATAAATTTTTAAGTACTTGCATTTGCATTGTATTACCCCTTAGGATTTTGTTATGGTTAAGATGGAAACTGACCTTTCTCTTGAAAACTGAGAGCAGATGTGAATTTTTCAATAACATCTTTTAAATCTGCCATGGTTTAAGCATTTTGAGCATGGATTATCTCTTACTTTTTAATAAATGCATACAATGTTTCCTCAAGATTTCTTATAGGAGGGGGGGTTATAAGGAGGTGTATATCCATGAGAATCTAAAAAATTATAGTGTGTTTGAAACGATAGGTGTGAAGTTTGTGCATTATTGTCATCACTCTTCCAACTGAAATTTTTCAACCAGGGTTATATGTTTGCGAGTATGGGTTATGATTGGGCTTTTAAAAACTGTTTAAAGCATGAGCTTGTTCATGGAGGCATTCCCTAAAAGAATGCAAAGTTAGATAGTCATTGATTGAGTATTCATTAGTTTCATAGATTTGACATACAATGTTTTGAACAGATTTTAATTGACCACTCTTTTTTAATTCTAGTGCTTCTTCTTTTCTAGCTAATGATGTAAACTTGGCATAGAGATCATGATCTTTTTTAAGGTTGTACATACCTCTACTAGATATATGAGGATGAGTTTTACCTAGTGCCTCATAAGTACCTACGGTGTCCAATTTTGAGCATTTTTAGCTAGTAAGTCTAAGTATTCTATTGCTTCATTAGGGTCTTTATCTTCAAAAGTTCCATTGTACATCAATTCAATCATTTGTCTATCTTTAGGTGTTAACCCTTTATAAAAATGTAAAACTAATCTTCATGTTTCAAAACCATGATGAGGGCAAGTATTAAGCAAGTCTCGATACCTATCCTAACATTGGTAAAATGTTTCTCCTGACTTTTGGGTTAAAGTGGTGATTTGTCTTTTGAAAGAGTTTGTTCTATGAGATGGGAAAAACTTCTTTAAAAAATGAGGGCAAGTATTAAGCAAGTCTCGATACCTATCCTAACATTGGTAAAATGTTTCTCCTAACTTTTGGGTTAAAGAGGTGATTTGTCTTTTGAAAGAGTTTGTTTTGTGAGATGGAAAAAAACTTCTTTAAAAATTATTGTTGCATTTCATTCCAAACACGAATAGATCCTGGTCTTAAATTTTGTAAGCTTGATCTTTTAATGAGAAAGGAAAAAAGCTTTAATCTAATGATATTCATGCTATAATTTAAGTTATTATAGATGTTACAAACCTCTTCAAATTTCCTTAAATGCAAGTATGGAATTTCTAAATCTAAGACATGAAAAGAAGGTAAGAATTAAATAATATTTGGCTTAAAATTAAATTAAGATGCATCAGTAGGAAAAACTATGTATGAGTGTGCATTTGTTTTTATTGGATTCATGTGGTCTCTAAATGTTCTAACATGATTATTCTCATTATTCTTATTATGAAACAACTACTTATCTTCTTCGGCTATATTTTTTGAAAATGATGAGGATACCCTACAAAGTCTACCACTTGATGTACGTGACCACAACTTATCTTCTTCGTCTATATTTTCTGAAAATGATGAGGCTACCCTACAAAGTCTACCACTTACTATATGTGACCAAACTCTCATACACATGTAGAAAGTGAATAAAAGAAAGAAGAAATTAAAACAAAAAGAAACAAAGTTAGATACAAGAAAAGTGAAAGAGAAAATAAAACAAATATTATAATTTATACAAGAATTTACCTTCTCGGCAACGGCGTCAAAAAGTTGACACGACCAAAACCCAAGTATAGGAGTGTTGAAGTAATAAATAACCCAACAAGACTAGGATCGAACCATAGGGAGGTTAACTATATAAATAACAACAATAAGAAGAAGTTAAAAAGCACTTTGTTATTGCAAGATTAATGTGAGGATTAAATAATGATAAATACAAATATCAAAGTTAGAGGATCCATTAATGGTATTTCAAATAAGTATAGTATAAACTCTTTTTATTACTAAAATAGAAACCACACACAAAGTAGGTTTCAATTAGATTATAAATTGTTAACATCATTACATTAGTTATCATATTCGAATAATGCCAATACTTGAAAATGTTATCAAGTATTTATGATTATAATTTATAGTAACAACAAATCAAGTTTCTTTTACAGCACAAGTATAGGTTATACCATACTGTTGGGCTATGAAAATGCCAAGTATTTGTTGTTCCAATTGTTATACAACATAAATCTAGATTATCCATTTAACAAGCAAAGTATTAAGAGTGAATAATATAACAAATACAAAACATGTTAGTATCAAACATTAAAGTCCATATTAAGTTTACACTATACTTATTTT
>NW_011499980.1:436497-539633 GCF_000495115.2 Populus euphratica
TACACTATACTTATTTTTACACTATTAGTGTAACCTTTTCACCTTGACATAATAAACTTAACTAAACATAATGAAAAAAGAGAAATATAAATAAACAAGATAAGAACATAAATAAGATATAAGTTAATTAAGTAAAGGAAAAAAAATAAAAGGCATAAATAAGAGACTAATAAAAGAAAAACTTAAACATTAAAAAAATATAAAGAAAGAAAGAGTAAGAATATGATTTTGATTTGAAAACCAAGATTTCTAAATACATAGCAAATTACTCCTTTTATAGTTCAAAATTTGAAACTATTGATTTGATGATTGATTGTTGAGTGGGTGACCAACTCTTAACTTGGTGACAATCCTTATCTTCTTGCCTGAACAAAACATCATTGCTAATATCAGAATTCGAACAAACTTGAATCATGAACATTCTAGAAAATTATCACATCTTTCCAACAATAAAAAATTAAGATGACTTCTAGAACTGAAGATATAGGCTAAACATTGAATAATGTCTAGGTTGTAGGATAGATTCATAGTTCTCCAGTGTTGCTAAGATTTGGACTTCCAAACAGCAGAATTGAGTCTTACATTCCCATGAATATTTTAGGCCTATATCATAACTTTCCATCCATATAGAAAAAATTAAAGTCCAAGATTTATAATTCCAAATATAACCCAATGACTGAACAATGTTCCAGTTTGAACCAAACCAGCATCACTTTTCTAAGCTTCACCCTCTCTTTGTCTTCTCAATTTCAGTAATTAAATTCATCAATCAATCTTTTGATTTATGTGCTAGGCTTGCATTTAAAATGTACATTTACCATAACTTAAAAGTATCTTATAATATCAGACTTGTTATTATAAAACATGTTTTAATTAAGGAGTTATTGATACTTTAAGTGAAAAATGCTAATATAAAATATTGATAAAAATACACTTTTAAGTACTAATCAATTACATACACATACACACACACACATCAGTATTGACATATATTTTGTATTGTTATATAAAAAACAAATATTAATCTTATATAAGGAGAAAAAATCATTTTAATTTTGATATTTAAAAGCCTTTCTTGTAATATATATATATATATATATTTAATGATATTTTTATTAAAGTAAGTATTTCACATAAAATCCATGCTCTTATATATAGTCCTGGATTTTTAAATAATAAAATTTAAGTTTAATATTCTAAGTTTATTGTATCAAATATAGGCAATTTGCACCATGTTCATATTCAACATAATAAACTCATAAATTTAATTTTTTTAACTTAATAAATAAGAAAATATCATTAAATCAATTTAGGTATCAAAATATTTTTAACATAACTACAATTAATACACTAATAATTTTGAATCCAATCATAAAATGGACATGTCCCATTTATTATATAATTAATTTTATACATATTCTTTTAGCAACTATCTTACTTCCAACCTATAAATGAATATATTCAAGATTACATTATCATCACCTAGTAAAAGGAAATGCTAAATAAGCTTTGTTATTCTGCCCGAGTCTATAATGAACCTGAAAACAGTTTATTTTTATAACATTAGTAAACAATACAATGAATAAATATTACTCATATGTATCAATTACTATTTCATCAACTCAATTTCCACACTTTATGTAGAAATGAAATAATCTCTTTTCATACTTCAAATATTTGATTTCCATCCAAATATCCATGATTAACTCGGCAAGTCAATTGTTCTAACGTCATTAGCTCCACTCAAGGCAATTAGTCAACCAAAATATCTCAGCATCAATTTCAATTATGTCACTAGCTCTACTCAAAGTAGCTAATCAATCTAATTGGCCTAGAAATCATGTTCACTAATGCCACTAGCTTCGATTCAGATAGCTAGTCAATTAACATATCTTGACAATTAGTTTTATTAATGCCACCTGCTTCGATCTAAAAAACTAGTGAATTATGCCGCTAGCTCTGATACGAACATCTAGTCAATTAACATATCCCGATAATTAATTTTATCAATGTCATTAGCTCTGATCTAGATAACTAGTTAATTAACATATTCTGATAATCAGTTTCATTAATACCACTAGCTCTGATATAAATAACTTGTTAATTAAAACATCTCGATAATCAGATTTACTTATGCCACGAGCTCAAATACAGACACCTAGTCAATTAAAACATTTCGCAATCCGATTCATTAATGTCATTAGCTCTTATCATATAACTTATCACAATCATATTATTTATTGTCATTGGCTCTAATATGGATTGCAAGACAATTAAAACATTCTTGCAATCAAATTCATTGATGCCACTAGCTTTGATATGGACAGTGATATAACCATATTATTCGATAGTTTCACCCACATCTACCCAATGTTTTGTCTATGTTTTATATTTAAAATGCGTTGATATTCTTTGTTTTATGTTTTGAAGGCACTTTTAGATGAAAGATGCAAAAAGGAGTAAATTTGAGATAATTGATTGATTTGACCTTCAGTCAATGTTTTGTGCAGAGCGTGAGCTCTAGAGGTCAAAATGAAGTGATTCTAGTGGTATTAAAAATCTAACATCCATACCTTTCTTACATTTAAGGCAAGAAAATAAAATGAAGAAGAGCATGGAAATCGCAGCTTTCAAATTCAAATCTCATAATCTGTCAATGTTGACCCTCGAACATTCAAACTAGAATATATGGAGCTATAGAAGTCCAATTGATGCAAAATCAATTTATTTCGATTCCTTACTCAAATTTCTATAAATGCTCCAAATTGTATTAAAAAAAATGCCATATGATTGAGATATGATTTTTTAAAGATAACAACTGAATTCTGCCAGCAAACAGGTTTCATGAAGAAATGAGTCCAAATTACATTCCGAAGCTTCTAAACCGACATCCAAGTTTTTATATCAGCAATTTAGCTCGTCTAAGTCAGAGTTTGAAGATTTCATGCAAGGCTATTTCTCTTTTTTAGGAAAAATAGTTATTGAAGTACTTAAATGTAAATTGCTAACTTAACGGAGGACTATTTTGTAAAATAAAGACTAAGGTTTCCTAGGATATTAAAAGAATGAGAAAAGAGAAGGGAGGCAGCCACCCAAGAGGAGAAAAATACCCCCCTCCTTTAAGAAACTAAAAATTATGCATTCTTCATTCTTTAGGAGTAGTTGTTAAATAGTTATGCAAGGCTAAGCTCTATTCTTGGTTGCAAGGACTCAACAAACCTTCGGATTTCAAGAATCGTTAGATTTATTCTTCCTTTAATTTTCAGTTTATGTTATAAATGAGTATGATTGTTTTCCTATGCATATTTTCTATGATTGTTGTTGATAATTGCTAGAGCGGAACTCTAAGTTATTATTGTGAACAATTTATTGCTAAGTTTGATATCAAAACCGGAGTTGTGATGTATGAACTTCTGAAGCAACTAAGCTTGATAATTGTGGCGAAACTACATTATTAAACTTAGGGAAAACACTCAAATATCTAGTTCTTAGGGCTGCCATTGAACTAAATCATTAATGCGGACATTGTGATTATTTGTTGGTTAGGGTTAATTATACGGCGAATCATAGTATAAACTCTTATTATTGAATTGGAAACCACACACAAAGGAGGTTCCAATCAGATTATATATTGTTAACATGATTACATTAGTCATCTTATTCAATTAATGCTAATACTTGTAAATCTCGTCAAGCATTCATGATTATAACTTATGTTAACAATAAATCAAGTTCCTTTCATAGCTCAGGTGTCGGTTATACCATACATTATGGGCTATGAAAGTGCCAAGCATTTGTTGTACCAAGTGTTATATAACATAAATCAAGATTAGTCATTTAACAAGCAAAGTATTAAAGAGTGAACAAGATAACAAATATAAAACATGTTAGTATCAAACATTAAAGTTCATATTAAGTTTACATTATACTTATTCTTACACCATTAGTGTAACCTTTTCACCTTGACATAATTAACTTAGCTAGACATAATGAAAGAAAGCAAAATAGATAAACAAAATAAGAACATAAAAGTTAACTAAGTAAAGGAAAGGAAATGAAAGGCATAAACTTAATATTAATGAAAACAAAGCATAAAAAATACAAAGAGAGAAAGGAAGAGCATGATCTTGATCTGGAAACCAAGATGCCTAAATGCATGGAAAATGCCTCCTTTTATAGGCCAAAATTGGGAACTATTGATTTGATGACTAATTGATAAGTGGGTGGCCAACTTTTGACTTGGTGATAATCCTTATCTTCTCTTGTCTGCCCAAAACGTCATTGATAACGTCAAAACTGGAGCCAGTTGCAAACATGAAAGTTGTAGGCAATTGTCTCAGCTTTCTTGTGTAAAACATTTAGCTCATTTGGACTTCTAGAACTCCAGATATGGCCAAAATACCGAACAGTGCTCGGGCTGGAAGACAGATTCGGGCTTCTTTGTTGTTGCTACAATTTGGACTTGATAATGGCCTTTTTAGATCTTGGGCTCCATATGAAAGTTGTAGGCCTATGTCTTACCTTTCCATCCATATAAATTGGACCTAAATCTGAGATATATAGCTCCAGATATGACCCATTTACCGAACAGTGTTCCGGTTTGGATTGCACCGACATCTCTTTTCTAATTTTGGTCATCTCTTTGCCCTTGCAATTTAAGTTCTTAAAGTCATCAATCAATCCTTTCATTTATGTGATAGGCCTGCATTAAAAATAGACATTTACCACAAATTAAAGGTATCTTATATTATTAGATATATTATTATAAAACATGCTTTAGTTAAGGAGTTATTGATACTTCAAGTGCAAAATGATGATATAAAACCATGATAAAAATGCACTTTTAAGTACTAATCACACCCCCCAACCAGCTTATTACTAGTCTCTTGTAATCAAAGCGTTAAAATAGAAAAACAATTTGCAAATTCCACAAAACAAGGTATTCATCATTTAATTTCCATTAATCTATCCAGATAAACAAACTTTCGTTAAATTTATATACCTGCTCAATACCTCTTAACAAGATATTCATAAACCTTTCTTTTGTGCTCAATATATCAACACATAATTATGGGGCTTTTCTTGGAAGAAAACAAAATTTTTGTTCTAATGTTTAAGGTTAACTTCCTTGGGTTGGGATTATTATTTTTGTCTTTTTTTTCTTTTTTTAATAAATATATATACATATAATTTAAAAACACCATGCATCTTTAACCCATGTAACGAGCTTTCGGCTAATGACTCCCAGACCAGTTGGTCTTAGGACATTAGGTGTTAAGACACCCCTATGAGCTTAGTAACTCGGGTCGCAGATACTGATATGTAGATAGTGCAATGTTTGATTTCCTTAAGCTTTTCTCCTAAACCCATGTAACAAGAGTTGGGCCAATAGCTCCCAAGTCAGTTGACTTTAGGGTATTAGGTGTTAAAACACCCCTTCGGGTTTAATTGCTTAGGTTAGGGAGGCTACGAAACCAAACTTATCTACATTTTTATTATTATTATTTTTTTTCTTTTTTCTTTTTTTTTTTATTGTTTTCCTCTTTTTTTTTAATTATATACAATCCCTTTTCCTTAATTGTTACCTTTAACAAAAGAACATAAATAATGTAATAATCCAATATGCAACCCACAATCATATGTTAAAGTGTGTGTGTGTGTGTATAAATTAAGGTTTAAAAATACATGTTAAATAAGTATATGAGTAGAATTAAGTGATAACAATGCGAGAGTTTGTAAACCTAAATATTTCAAGAAGTATTATAATAGACCTTGTTAAGAATGGTTACTAAGATGCGTCTCAAGAGTCACTTTAACAAAAGAGCTCATTTACTCTGCCATCCTAGTAACAACAATTATGCACATGCTTTATGAAATGAAAAATAATTTTTTTTTATCAACTACTACCCTCTCCCCCCAACCAAAACGAGACATTGTCCTCAATGTTTAAAGGTAGAAAGATAGAGTATAAAAGATATCACCTGAAATAACGAACACTGACAAACCTGAAACACACTGAAACAAAAATAACAAAACACAATAATAAAACCAAAAGACACAAAAATTCACAAATGAAGGCTCAAATCCAATCTAAGCTTTTTACGACTTTCCTTAGTTGACCAATTTATGCAACTCATGGAAGGATCAATTACAGGAATGAAGGATTGTAGTTGGTCAATTAATTGTTCAGTAGTAGCAGCAGAGATTATGATTTGTCGTGCAGAAGATGTTAGAAATTCTTGTTCCACAACATGATCAAGAAAAGACAACAACTTATCATAATAACCATTAACATTTAACAAACCTATGGGTTTATAGTGAATGTGCAGTTGAGCCCAAGAGGAAATATGAAAGATCTCTTCCAATGTACATAGACCACCTGGTAAAGCAATGAAGGCATCAGCATGGTTAAACATTACATTCATTCGAGTCGACATTGTGGAGACCTGAAGTTCCTCTCCAATTGTTTTTCCAATGATGTCCCCTTGTGCTAAAGTTTCGGGGACGACCCCCAAAACTTGACTACCTCCTAAAAATGCAGCTATTGACACACCTCCCATTAACCCAAGACTGCCTCCCCCATACACTAAATGAATCTTTCTCTCAGCTAGCACTTGACCAAGATGATTTGCTGATTCTAAAAACTCATTTTCTTTCCCAAGACTAGATCCACTAAAAACACAAATATTTCTTATATGATGACCTGAGGAACTTGCCATTTCTACACACTTCTGTAGTTGTTGAATGTATGGGGTGAGTAAAAATGAAAGGAAGGAAGAGAGGGTTTTATAGATGAGAAATTAGAAACGTAATCATACCACCTATATGTAGGCCAGTTGGAGTCTCACACACTCTCTCTCTCTCTTTATTTATTTATTTATTTACTTTTGAAAAAGCATGTGTATGTACAGGTAGTTGTGATTGTGGCTCACATCTTCCCTTGGTTTTACGTCCAAGAATGACTTAAATGCCCTCTATGGGTCGAGGATAGGCTTCCCATCCAGTTTTCTTAAAAACTGGCAAACAAGGTCTTTTTTAGTCAGATTCCCAAGACTAAGTCGATCATGTTCTTTATGAAATACTGGCCATAAATCATGAATTGCACGATGCACATCTCCACTAGGATGCGTCTCAAGAGTCAATAAAAGATTATCTAAAGACTCCTTACTCAGGCCATCCTTAATGAATTGTATTTTATCTTCACGGTTTATAGAGACCATTCCTAAAGAACGCCATTGTGTATTACAAGTCCATTTAGCATATCGATGATAGACTTCTAGTCGTTTTGCACGACGTTTCTTTGCAAAAGTGCTTTTACCTGTTCCAGGCATATGTGAAATAAAGAAATTAGAGGACTCACCTGATAATCGAACCTTTGCTTCAATCAACCAACGAATATCTTCAAGAATTCCATGATTCATTAATAATCTCAATCTTGCACATCTAGCACGGTAAATTTATGTAATCGCATTCTGAGGCAGAGCGGGAAAATACTTTTTCAATTTTTCAAGATTAGTGTCCATTTTCAACTGAGAATTGGAAGAGAGATCCAAAGAATTGCACAAATATATACACAGATATCAGTTATTGTGGGAAACTGAAAGAACCGACTTAAGTCACGGAGTACCGTTGTCCGCCATTTGATCGGGGTGAGAGAAACTAGCAAAAATCACTAAAAAAGAAACACAAAAACAATGTGAGAAAAAAAAAATAATCAACCTTTATCTACAAGATCATTCCAACCAGTTGATTCATTTTCACTAGGAAAATTATCAAAGTAAGCTTTCAAACGATGTCCATTTTCCTTAAAATCATTGTAATTCATTGAATTCTCAATATCACAGGCCCCATAAGGATTGCTCCATCTTGGTCTTAGCTCTCTAGGGAATGCATAGAGTTGAGAATTATAAAACAAAACTTTTTGACCATTATCAACTTTTTGACAATTTTCACAAGTTTTGCAGAATGCATGTGAGTCTTTGAACATGGTGGGCCAATAAAATCCATTTTGAAAGATTTTTGCAGCTGTCTTTTTTGATGAGAAATAACTTCCATATGCTTCATAATGACTAAGTTTAATGACACTACTTACCTCATTGCGGGAATGAATCTTTGAAATATTTGATCAGGACAATATTTGAATAAGTTAGGGTCATCACAATAAAAATTCTTCACTTCGTTTAAAAAATTTTCTTTGTCTTGATTACTCTAATCAGTTGGCAAATCTCCTAAAGCAAGAAAATTAATATTTTTGTCATACCAAGGCATTGAACTAAGAGAAAGTAAGGATTCGTTAGGAAAGTAATCATCGATTGGTGTAATATCAAATGTCGAATCTGTTGTCACTATTGACAAAAGATTCGCATCAACATTTTCGGTGCTTGTTTCATCCGTGATTTCTTCCTTAGAATAAATCATTTGCAAATCTTCAGATTCATCTAACTCATTTTTTATTAAAGTAGATTCAAGTTGATCATAAACTAATTCGTCAATATGATCTACTTCTTGTAAATCATTATCATCTCCAGGTTGCTTGCAAATGTTGAAAATATTCATCTCCAATGTCATGTTTCCAAATGATAGCTTCATCAGTCCATTCCTACAATTAATCAATGCGTTAGAGGTTGCAAGAAACGGACGTCCTAAAATAACAGGAAATGAATTACATGCTTCAACAGGTTCTGTGTCTAAGACAATAAAATCCACAAGATAAATGAATTTATCGACTTGTACTAACACATCTTCAATTATTCCTCTAGGCACTTTTACAGATCTATCGGCAAGTAAAAGAGATATAGAAGTTGGTTTTAACTCACCTAGATTGAGACTCTGAAAAACTGAATATGGAAGTAAATTCACACTAGCACCAAGATCAAGTAAGGCTCTTTCAATTTTATGCTCTCCAATAAAGCAGGAAATTATAGGACAACCAGGGTCTTTATATTTCAAAGCATTATTGTTCTGAACAATAGCACTTACTTGTTCGGCTAGAAAGGCTTTCTTTTTCACATTCAGTTTCCTCTTCACAGTGCATAGATCTTTCAAAAATTTAGCATAGGAAGGAACCTGTTTAATAGCATCCAACAATGGTATATTGATCCTTACCTGTTTGAAAATTTCATAAATTTCAGAATTGTGATTGACTTTCCTTTGTTTGGTCATGGCTTGAGGAAATGGAAGTGCTGGCGGTGAATCAGTCGTTTCTTTGCAATTTTCACATTCATCCCCTTCCTTACCCTCAGAGATTGATTCATCATCTTTCTCATAAGGTTCAAGAGAGGGTTTTTCAATAACCTTACCATTGCGCAGAGTAGTGACTGATTTGACTTGATCCATGTGTTGGCTTCCGGAACTACTTACATTTGCATTGTATTGCCCTTTGGGATTTTGTTGTGTTTGAGATGGAAACTTACCTTTCTCTTGGAAACTGAGAGCAGATGTTAATTTAGCAAGAGTATCTTTAAAATCTGTCATGTTTTGAGCAAGTTGAGTATTGATTGTCTCTTGCTTTTCAATGAATGCATGCAATGTTTCCTCAAGATTTCTTCTAGGAGGTGGAGCATAAGGAGGTGCATATCCATGAGAATTTTGGAAATTATGGTGTGCTTGAAACGGTGGTTGTGAAGTTTGTGCATTGTTGTTCTCACTCTTCCAACTGAAATTTGGGTGATTCCTCCAACCAGGGTTGTATGTTTGGGAGTATGGGTTGTGGTTGGCCCTTTGAAAACTGTTTAAAGCATGGGCTTGTTCATGGAGACATTCTTTAAAAGAAGGCAAGGTTGGACAATCGTTGGTTGAGTGTTCATTTGTTTCACAGATTTGACACACAATGTTTTCAACAGATTTTAATTGACCACTCTTTTTCAATTCTAGTGCCTCAACTTTTCTAGCTAAAGATGCAAATTTGGCTTGGAGGTCATGATCTTTCCTAAGGTTGTACATACCTCCACTAGATGTATGAGGTTGAGTTTTACTCGGTGCCTCATATGTACCCGCGGTGTCCCAATTTTGAGCATTTTCAGCTAACAAGTCTAAGTACTCCATTGCTTCTTCAGGATCTTTATCTTCAAAAGTTCCATTGCACATCAATTCAACCATTTGCCTATCTTTAGGTGTTAACCCTTCATAGAAATGTGAAACCAATCTCCATGTTTCAAAACCATGATGAGGGCAAGTACTAAGCAAGTCTCGATACCTATCCCAACATTGGTAAAATGTTTCTCCTGGTTTTTGAGTGAAAGTGGTGATTTGTCTCTTGAAAGAGTTTGTTCTATGAGATGGAAAAAACTTCTTTAAAAATTGTTGTTGCATTTCATCCCAAGCACGAATGGATCCTGGTCTTAAATTTTGTAGCCATGTTCTAGCTTTATCTTTTAATGAAAAAGGAAAAAGCTTTAATCTGATGGTGTTCATGCTACAATTTAAGTTATTATATGTGTTGCAGACCTCTTCAAATTCCCTTAAATGCAAGTATGGATTTTCCAATTCTAAACCATGAAAAGAAGGTAAAAGTTGAATAATGTCTGGTTTAAAAATAAAATGAGATGCATCGAGAGGAAAAACTATGCATGATGGTGCACTTGTTCTTGTGGGATTCATGTGGTCTCTAAGTGTTCTAGCACGGTTATTCTCATTATTTTCATTATGAAGTAATTCATTATCTTCTTCGGCCATATTTTCTGAAAATAATGAGGATACCCTACAAAGTCTACCACTTGATGTACGTGACCACACTCTCATGCACGTGTAGGAATAAAATAAAAAAAAAAAGAAAGCAAAAGAAGAAGGAAGAAAACAAAATAAAAAGAAACAAAGTTATATACAAGAAAAGTGAAAACAGAAAATAAAATAAATACTATAATTTATACAAGAACTTACCTCCCCGGCAACGGCGCCAAAAACTTGACACGACTAAAAGATTGATGTCTTCTCCCAAGTGCAGGAGTGTCGAAGTAATAAATAACCCGGCAAGACCGGGGTCGAACCACAGGGAGGTTAATTGTACAAATTATAAACGACAATAGTACAACAACAATAATAATAGTAACAACAATAATAACAACAATGACAATAACAATAATAACTATAATAACTACAATAATAATAATAATAATAATAATAATACTAGTAGTAATAATAATAATAATAATAAAGAAAGAGAAGGAGAAGAAGATGATGAGAACTTGGAGATGGAAAATTAATGTAAGGATTAAATAATAATAATAACAAATGTCAAGGTTAGAGGTTCCACTAATGGTATATCAAACAAGTATAGTATAAACTCTTATTATTGAATTGGAAACCACACACAAAGGAGGTTCCAATCAGATTATATATTGTTAACATAATTACATTAGTCATCTTATTCAATTAATGCTAATACTTGTAAATCTCGTCAAGCATTCATGATTATAACTTATGTTAACAACAAATCAAGTTCCTTTCATAGCTCAGGTGTCGGTTATACCATATATTATGGGCTATGAAAGTGCCAAGCATTTGTTGTACCAAGTGTTATACAACATAAATCAAGATTAGTCATTTAACAAGCAAAGTATTAAAGAGTGAACAAGATAACAAATATAAAACATGTTAGTATCAAACATTAAGGTCCATATTAAGTTTACATTATACTTATTCTCACACCATTAGTGTAACCTTTTCACCTTGACATAATTAACTTAGCTAGACATAATGAAAGAAAGAAAAATAGATAAACAAAATAACAACATAAAAGTTAACTAAGTAAAGGAAAGGAAATGAAAGGCATAAACTTAATATTAATGAAAGCAAAACATAAACATTACAAAAAAATACAAAGAGAGAAAGGAAGAGCATGATCTTGATCTGGAAACCAAGATGCCTAAATGCATGGCAAATGCCTCCTTTTATAGGCCAAAATTGGGAACTATTGATTTGATGACTAATTGATAAGTGGGTGGCCAACTTTTGACTTGGTGACAATCCTTATCTTCTCTTGTCTGCCCAAAACGTCATTGATAACGTCAAAACTGGAGCCAGTTGCAAACATGAAAGTTGTAGGCAATTGTCTCAGCTTCCTGGAGCCAGTTGCAAACATGAACGTTGTAGGCAATTGTCTCAGCTTTCTTGTGTAAAAATTTCAGCTCATTTGGACTTCTAGAACTCCAGATATGGCCAAAATACCGAACAGTGCTCGGGCTGGAAGACAGATTCGGGCTTCTTTGTTGTTGCTACAATTTGGGAAGACAGATTCAGGCTTCTTTGTTGTTGCTACAATTTGGACTTGCAAATGGCCTTTTTAGATCTTGGGCTCCATATGAAAGTTGTAGGCCTATGTCTTACCTTTCCATCCATATAAATTGGACCTAAATCTGAGATATATAGCTCTAGATATGACCCAATTACCGAACAGTGTATATAGCTCTAGATATGACCCAATTACCGAACAGTATTCTGGTTTTGGATTGCACCGACATCTCTTTTCTAAGTTTGGCCATCTCTTTATCCTTGCAATTTAAGTTCTTCAAGTCATCAATCAATCCTTTCATTTATGTGATAGGCCTGCATTAAAAATAGACATTTACCACAAATTATAGGTATCTTATATTATTAGATATATTATTATAAAACATATTTTAGTTAAGGAGTTATTGATACTTCAAGTGCAAAATGATAATATAAAACCATGATAAAAATGCACTTTTAAGTACTAATCACCTGACAATAAGGTAAGTAGTGTCATTAAATTTTTTCACTTTAAGGCATGTGAGATTCATTTCTCATCAAAGAAAATAACTGCAAAAATCTTAGAAAGTGAATTTTATTGGTCCACCATATTCAAGGATTCACATACACTCTGCAAAACCTGTGAAAATTGTCAAAATGTGGGATTTATTTTAAAACAAAGAGAGTCTTTAGATAATCTTTTATTGACTCTTAAGTCTCATCATAGTGGAGATGTGCATTATGCAATTCATGATTTATAGCCACTATTCCATAAAGAACATGCTTTTGATAGTCTTAGGAATCTGACTAAGAAAGACCCTATTTGCCGGTTTTTAAGAAAACTAGATGGGAAGTCTATCCCTGACCCATAGAGGGCGTTTAAACCATTCTTGGACGTAAAACCAAGGGAAGATGTGAGCCACAATCACAACTGCGATTTGAGTCTTACTTTGTAAAAACTTGTGTCTTTTGGTTTTATTAATAACATAATATTTGTGTTTTGTAGTTTCTTATATTTGTTTAAGTGTGTTTCAGGTTTGTTAGTGTTCGGTGTTTCAGGTGATGTCTTCTATACTCTATCTTGCTATCTTAAAACATTAAAGACAATGTCTCTTTTTGGTTAGGGAGAGAGCAGTAGTTGATATTAAAAAAAACATTAACTAATAATGTTTTTTATTTCATAAAGCATGTGCAAAATTGTTGTTACTAGAATGGTAGAGTAAAGAAGCTTTTTTGTTAAAGTGACTCTTACGACGCATCTTAGTAACCATTCTTGACAAGATCTATCATAATACTTCTTGAAATATTCAGGTTTACAAACTCTTACATTGTTATCACTTAATTCTGCTCATATCTCATTTAACATATATTCTTAAACCTTAATTTTCACACATACACTTTAACATATGATTGTGGGTTGCATATTGGATTATTACATTATTTATGTTTTTTGTTAGAGGTAACAACTAAGGGTAAGAGATAGTATATAATTTGCAAAAAAAAACAAAGAAAAAAATAATGATAATAAAAATACAGATAAGTTTGGTTTCGTACCCTCCCTAACCTAAGCAATTAAGCTTGAAGGGGTGTCTTAACACCTAATACCCTAAAGTCAACTGACTTGGGAGCTATTGGCCCAACACTTATTACATGGGTTGAGGAGAAAAGCTTAAGAGAATTAAACATGGCTCTATCTACGTATTAGTATCTGCAACTCGAATTACTAAGCTCGTAGGGGTGTCTCAACACCTAATGCCCTAAGACCAACTGGTCTGGGAGTCATTAGCTGAAAGCTCATTACATGGGTTAAAGACGCATTATGTTTTAAGTTACATGTATATATATTAAAAAAAAGAAAAAGAAAAGAAAAAAAAATCTCAACTCAAGAAAGTTAACCTTAAACATTAGAATAAGAATTTTGTTTTCTTTCAAGTAAAACCCTATAACTATGTGTTGATATATTTAGCACAAAAAAAGTTTATTAATATCTTGTTTAAGAGGTATTGACTAGATATATAAATTTAATAAGAGTTTATTTATCCGGATAGATTAATGAAAGTTGAATGATGAATACCTTACTTTATGGAATTTGCAAATTATTTTTCTAACGCTTTGATTACTAGGAACTAGTAATAAGCTGGTTGGGGGGTGTGATTAGTACTTAAAAGTGCATTTTTATTAAGGTTTTATATCATCATTTTGCACTTGAAATATCAAAAACTCCTTAACTAAAGCATGTTTTATAATAACATATCTAATAATATAAAATACCTTTAATTTATGGTAAATGTTCATTTTAAATACAAGCCTATCATATAAATGAAAGGATTGATTGGCGAGTTTAAGAACTGAAATTGAAAGGACAAAGAGATGGCTAAACTTAGAAAAGAGATGTTGGTGCAGTTCAAACCGGAACACTATTCAGTAATTTGGTCATATCTGGAGCTCTAAATCTCAGATTTACTTCTACTTTATATGGATGGAAAGGTAAGACATAGGCCTACAACTTTCATATGGAGCCCAAGATTTAAAAAAGCCACTTTCAAGTCCAAATTGTAGCAACAACAAAGAAGTCTAAATTTGTCCTGCAGCCCGAATATCGTTCAGTGTTTGGCCCATATCTGGAGTTTTAGAAGTCTAAATGACCTTCATTTTTTTTCTTGGACAGCTTTGACAATTTTGTACAACTTTTATGTTCTTAAATGGTTTCAATTTTGAAGTTATCAATGACGTTTTGGACAAATAAGAGAAGATAAAGATTGTCACCAAGTCAAGAGTTGGTCACCCATTCATCAATTAGTCATCAAATCAATAGTTTCCAATTTTGGCCTATAAAATGAGGCATTTGCCATGCATTTAGGCATCTTGGTATCTAGATCAAGATCATGTTTTTGCTTTCTCTCTTTGTATTTTTGTAATGCTTAAGTTTTATTTTCAGTAATATCTTATTTATGCCTTTCATTTCCTTTCCTTTACTTAGTTAACTTTTATCTTATTTATGTTCTTATTTTGTTTATTTATTTTTCTCTTTCTTTCATTATGTTTAGTTAAGTTTATTATGTCAAGGTGAAAAGGTAATACTAATGGTGTAAGAATAAGT
The DNA here is from genome assembly GCF_000495115.2 of Populus euphratica. Classification (NCBI taxonomy): domain Eukaryota; kingdom Viridiplantae; phylum Streptophyta; class Magnoliopsida; order Malpighiales; family Salicaceae; genus Populus; species Populus euphratica. Next base: position 451,805 of record NW_011499980.1, read on the forward strand.
ATAGTGTAAACTTAACATGCACTTTAATGTTTGATACTAACATGTTTTATATTTGTTATCTTCTTCACTCTTCAATACTTTGCTTATTAAATGACTAATCTAGATTTATGTTGTATAACACTTGGTACAATAAATGTTTAACACTTTCATAGCCCATACTGTATGGTATAACTGATACTTGAGCTATAAAAGAAACTTGATTTGTTGTTAACATAAGTTATAATCATGAATGCCTGACAAGATTTACAAGTATTATCATTAATTGAATAAGATAACTAATGTAATCATGTTAAGAATTTATAATTTGATTGGAACCTCCTTTGTGTGTTGTTTCTAATTGAATAGTAAGAGTTTATATTATACTTGTTTGACATACCGTTAGTAGATCCTCTAACCTTGACATTTGTTGTTATCATTGTTTAATCATTACATTAATCTTATATTTCAAAGTTCTTATCAACTTCTTTATTATTATTATTATTATTATTATTATTATTATTATTACTACTACTACTATTACTATTACTATTACTATTACTATTACTATTACTATTACTATTACTATTACTATTACTATTACTATTACTATTACTATTACTATTACTATTACTATTACTATTACTATTACTATTACTGTTATTGTTATTATTGTTGTTGTTATTATTGTTGTTGTTATTGTTGTTGTTCTATTCTTGTTATCTATAATTTACAAAATTAACCTTCATGTGGTTTAACCCCTGTCTTGCTAAGTTATTTATTACTTCGACACTCTTGCACTTAGGAGAAGACATCAATCTTTTAGTCGTGTCATTGACCAAGCTATAAATATAGATTTTCTTGGTCTTGGTTAAAGGAGGTCACCAAAAGGGATCTCAGATTAACCCAACTGCAACACCAATTTTGGTTTTGGTTAAAGGGAATCGCCAGATGGGATTCCAGGTTAAACGAGCTATAAACATAGTTTTTTTTTATTTTGGTTAAAGGAGGTCATCAGAAGAGATCTTAGGTTAACCCAACTGCAGCACCGACTTCAGCTTTGGTTAAAGGGAATCGCCAGATGGGATTCCAGGTTGACCGAGTTACAAATATAAATTTTTTTTGGTTTTGGTTAAAGGAGATCGCTAAAAGGGATGTTAGGTTAACCCAACCACAAATCGATTTCAGCTTTGGTTAAAGGGAATCGCTAGATGGGATTTCAAGTTGACCGAGCTACAAATATAGTCTTTTGGTTTTGGTTAAAGAAGGTCGCTAGAAGGGATCTCAGGTTAACCCAACCACAACACAAATATCAGATTTGGCTAAAGACAATCGCCATATGAGATTTCAAGTTGGCCAAGCTACAAATATAGATTTTTTGGTTAAAAGGGATCGCCAAAAGGGATCTCAAATGGAATTCCAAGTTAATCTAATCGAAGTTAGAAGTTAAAGGATCGCCAGATTGGGATATCAAGATGACTAAGTTTTTATCGTAGTTTTGGGTTGAAGGGGAATTGTAATAAAGACAAAGTTTCAGATCGATCAAGCTTTAACAAAATCAGTTTCAGAAGTTTAGTTTTGTTTATCTTTATAAAACTTACTGCACAAAAACCCTGCTCCGTAAGTATTATAAAAAGGGGGCATCTGTTGTAACTCATTTTTAGGTACCCACAAATAAATAATAAAAAAAATGAAACAATGTCGTTTTGAAAGACATTGTTCCCCTCTCTCTCTCTCCCGGCATGCTGTCAAAACCCAAAGCCCCATGCCCCCTCATGACTAGAAAATAGTGAAGGCATGCGCTGCAAAGCCATGCATATTTGGAGACCTCACTTGGTGTCCCTTACTCCCCATACGTAATAGCAAGCCATTCCTCTTTGCTCTAGAAATACTGCGCCTAACACTAGAATAGAAAAGGGGCTTTTTTTTAAAATTGAAAGGGGATGGAAGTTTGAAACGAGGAGAAGTACAGAGTGTATAGAAGAGAGAAACCAAAGTAGAAGGAAAAAAAAGAAAAAGAAGAGAGAACTTTAATTGGGAGTTTTAAATGGAGGGAGTTTTAATGAAAGAAGAGAGAGAGGAGAGAGAGCCAAAACAATAGAGAGGAGAGAAAAATAGAGATTGGGGTCTCTACACGGAGAAGAAGAAGAACCGTGCCTCAGCCCCTGGAGCCATCGCCATTCCGCTCCCACCGTGCCGCTAACAACAACAGAACCACCATGAGAGGGAAGAGCACCGTGAGAAATAGAAGAAGAAAACAAAAACAAAGGATAACGAAAAAGAAGAAAAAATCATAGAAAGGAACAGGAAGAAAGGTCGACCACCATCCCAACCATCCTCCGGTCAACAACCGCGAGCAGCACCGCCTTCAGAGCCACCATAGGTCAGCCTTCTTCCCCTTATCTCTTTTTACTATTCATCTTCTTGCATGCAGAACGTCCACTGTGCACGTTCTGTAAGCAAAAACATAATTGTCCACTGTGCACGTTCTGTAAGCAAAAACATAATTACCCGGGTACTGTCCAGGTGCACAATAACCAGTCTATGTTTGTTTCGGGCTGGCACATCAGCCAGCCCATGCTGCTGGGCCGAGTCTAGCCTTGTAGAAACCAGGCTCCAATTTATTTTGGGCTGATTTCTGCCCATTTTTCTTTTGGACCGGGTCTAGCCCATTCAAAAAAAAATTCAAAGAATTATTTAAATAATCTGTGATTTTCTGCAAGTTTGTTGCTGCATTTTTTTATCAATATTAGTTTTTATTTTTATACTATAAAGATACAAATCTAGTATGAAAATACCCGATTTTTGTCAAGACATCAAAAAATATTTTGTTTTCATGCATACGGCCTAGTCTCTTCAATATATATATATATATGATTAGTACTTAAAAATGCATTCTCATTAAGGATTTATGTCATCATATTGCACCTAAAGTATCATTAAATTCCCTAACAAAAGCATGTTTTATATTAGCAAGTACTCTAATAATTAGTTTCAAAAAAAAATATGTATTAGCATGCATGAGAACTAGGCCAATATTTTAAAAATTCTAAAAAAATTATTTTATTTTCTTTTAATATCTGGGATTACAACCTTATATGTAAGACATATTCCAGATATTAAATTCTTGTGGTGAGGTTAGAATTACCCGATAAGATAAGGATCTCCTTACTAAAAAGGACTTTTCTTAAACCATACCAACAACTAGAAAACATAAAAAGATCTTAGATTTTATTAGACAATAAAATAATGCAGCTTACCCTAGGTAGAGCGTATTTGTGGTGCTAATACCTTCCCTTTACGCAACCAGTCCCCGTACCTGATCTCTGAGACCGATTAGGGTTCCTAGTTACTAAAATATTAGGTGGCGATTCCCATTCCATTTTTCACCAATAAAATACTAGCTTTTTTTGTCCCCCTATATTTTCCTAAGATAGATACATTCCTGATAAAGTGAAACATTTCACTGCGACGCCGCACACGTACAATAGTGGTGATCAAGATAAAGTGACTCACTGTATCATATTTAATTATGGTGGAAAAAAATATATAAAAAAAATATTTTACTCTTAATATATATTACTGTTAAACTTATTAATTAAAAAATAATTAGATATTTTTTCTTAGTTTATATTGATTTTTAAAATTAATAATGATATAATAACCCTAGTTATAAAATAAAGACTGACCAAATGGGTTGATTCAAGACCGGGGCTTAGATCAATCTAAGTAAAAAAAACTAAAGGAAGGATTAACTCAATCTAACCCGGTCAAAAACTTGGGTTGATCGGTGACCCATTTGACCATGATAAAACACTAGTAAAAAAATCATTGATTTTATTTTTGAAAGATTTTTTGGTCAAAAAAAGGTTACCTTAATTTCTAGTTTTCTTCTTTTCTATTTTGTAAACTCAGGTTGATCTTCCTAGCCAATGATTTGGGTTTTGTCTCGTGTCGACTCTTGAGTTAAGTTTAAAACTATGATAATAATAATTCGTATTCATATATTAACCCTCCTAATTAGTGATATAAACTATGATATCCCACATCAAAAACGAGCATCCAAAGCTAGGGCCTTATTAGTAGTTCTGGTTTCTAACATGTTGTACTCGTTTTGGGGCGTCAGGTTCAAAAATGGGCTTGCGTCACCAAGAACAAAACTGTGAGGGCAGTAAAGTCCAAAACATACAATATTCAACATGTTGGGCCAAGCTGTTACATAAAGCTTACCCCTGATTGACCTTTTAGCCAAGTTTTAAAATTATAATAATTATTATTTTTTATCTTTACATTAACCTGGTTAACTTAGGTTAGCCATCCCAACATGTGATCTAGATCTTACCCTAGATTGACCCTCGAGTAGAGTTCTTAAATTATGATAATAACTATTTTTTATTTTTATATTGACCTTGGTTAATAGTCAACCTAACTAGTGACTCGGGCCTTACCTTAAGTCGATCTTCAATTCGAGTTTTAAAATTATTATAATAACTATTTTTAATCTTACAATGACTCGATTCAACCCTCTTGACCCTTAACCTAGGTTATGTCCTAGATTAACTCTCGAGTTGAATTTTAAAACTATAATAATAATAATAATTTTTATCTTTATATTTTTTAGTTGGATAATTTTGAAATCATGAGTTTTTTACAAGAATATTTATGAATGAAAAATAAAAAATATTATTTCTAAAGATATATACTTTTTGTATCTTCTATTTTTATGTTTATAGTTATCTTTATTTATACAACTAAATATATATTTAATTTCCATCTCTTTTCCATGAAAATAACTAAACATTACCTTAGGGAACAATACAAAACATAGTAGATTCAACCCAAAAAAAATTAATTATAATTTAAATATTATATTTTCTAATTCCAAGTACAAAATGCGTTATTTCATAATCTAAAGTAAGGCTGGTATGGACATAAAATGGATCCCATATCCAATTCCAAATGCACAAATCCACACACCAACTGGACTACGAAGTACAAAAGCACACATCCAAAGGCCCTCAAGTAGCTCGCACGATGCGTATAATCTCCAATTCCAACGTTCAGCCTAGCAAAACCGAACAAAAACTGAAGCAAAATTTGTTAATTAATTCTACGGTTGCCCGATATTAGTATTCATTTCACTTTGCTGCCTCTAGTTTCACTCCAATATTTAACAGTAACTAAATCTTCCAGTAAACATCAACTTGTTTTTCTAAAAAATAAACCTAGCTTTGTTCCCTTTATACGCTTTAATAGCTAAAAAGCAAACAATTGTATATAAGTAATCATATTTTAGCTATTGTTGATTTGATATCTTCCTTCACTGAAATATAATTTATTTGGTTATTGTACAATAATTATAAGTTTATATATATATATATATAACTAGTCTCACTCCTTTATATGATGATGCATCCTAAACTTTTCATCTTTTGAAATTACTTCGTGTTTACGTTCTCACAATTTTCATTGACTGCATTCATCTCAGTTTTTTGAGAGTTATATTATCTATACTATAGACTTGGAACTTTTATCCTGTATCTTTTCTTGAGCGTTCGTGAACTTTTTGTTTTTTTGAGTAAAAATCTTGTTAAAGAATAAATGACACTTAAAACCACTTCGGACCGGATCGTGAGCTGTTGAAGAAGCAATTTTAGGGCTCCGTCAAGACACCTAATTAACTAACCATTCTCTTAGGTGTTGGGTGTACAATATGAAGACCAAATCCATATTTATTGTAACCAAGCTTAGGGTTGACCCACAGCTGAGTTTTAAGTTATATGGATTGAATTAAATTAACTTAAAAAAATAAAATAAAATTATGTTTGAGGTTTTAATATTTTATATAAAAAAAATTTGAAACAACATACATAAATGAAGGCCATAAAAAAATGAGAAATAAAACAATATATAGTTATCTCTTATAAAAAAATTAAAAAAACAATTTATGTGGATGTAGCCTATAAAAAAATATAAAGTGTAGTGTATTTATCTCACATCAAAAACTTAAAAAATAATTCACGTGGATATAATCAATAAAAAAGAAATATAAAGTATAGTTTAATTATCTCACCTCAAAAAATTAAAAAACAATCTATATAACTATAGACTATATATAATTATCTAAAATTAAAAAATTAAGAAACAATACATATGAATATATGTATGTAAGTTATAAAATAATAAATGTGAGACATAAAATGTAGTATAGTTATCTCATATTGAAGAGTTAATAAACAATACATGTAAATGTTAAGAAACAATACATATGAATGTAAGTTATAAAATAATAAATATGAGACATAAAATGTAGTATAGTTATGAAGAGTTAATAAACAATACATGTAAATGTATGCTATAAAAAAGAGAAATGTGATGTATAAAATGCAATATAATTATCCAATATTGAAAAGTTCATAAACAATTCATCTAAATGTAGACTATAAAAAAATAAAATGTAGTATAATTATCCCTTAAAAAGTTAAGAAGCAATCCATGAAATATGGATACAGGCTATAAAAAAACATATGTAAGGCTAAGTATTCACAAATTGATTTTGCATTTTTAAGGTTTGTTAAAAAATGTTAAAACAAATAGGGTCCCATCGAGTTTCGGGTTGATCCAATAAGTCACTTATATTTGATTGGGTCAATTACAAGTCCAGGTTTTTATGATTTGAATCTTGACCAAGGCCCCAAGTCATCCAAGCCCCAGGTTATCTAGGCCCTAAGTCAACCCATCAAATCAGGCTGAGTTTCATGAATGTGTCATAATCTACTCAACATATCATTGTAACAAGGATATCATTTTCGATCCATAGTAGAATTCTCTTTATATTCAATAAAGCATTCAAGTCATTTGAGAAAAATACAATTATGTCATCTACATACTAAAAGTGACTAATTAGCATGTTATCTTATAACTCAGTCCATTCCAACAAGCCTTTAGATGATGCTCATTAAAAAAGAAAGTCCTCTTATATTATAGAAAAAAAAAGGTGATAAAGGATCACATTATACGATGCTTAGTGGTCCAAAGATTTATCATTACTTTTGAAAAACATGTTTTTAATTTGTCTAAGCCCAGAATGGACTTTGAAAATATGGTTTAAACATAAACCATGATTGTGGGCCTTATTACTAGACCTATACCCAGCATCCTTAAAGGCTCAAGCAGCATACCTAAGCTTAGGCACTAAGACCACACCTAACGCCTTTAGGTTTAGGCGTTGGGCATGCACCTAACATTTTGTAGGCTTTGACAGCATACTCGAGCCCAGGTGTTGGACTCACATTAAAAACTCCTTTAACAAAGGCATGAAGCCTAAGCCCAGATGCAAGGCATGTAATTTCATAAAAGCTCTAGTGTTATATTTAAGCCTTAGCATTACACCCACATCTAATGCCCCTCGTGGGCTTGGGCTCAGGTAGTTTTGCCTAAGCCTAAATGTTAGGCATACACCTAGCACATCTTGAGCTCAACACAGGTCCTATCCCTTCTTAGGCCTAACTTTATGACTTGACTCAACCATTTTTTATCTTCAATTAATACATATGTAAAAGATATTTATCTCTCATTAATGTTTATTTAGTAATATTTATCTCCTATTAATATGTATATACAAGATATTTGTTCCTTATTAATCTTTATGTCAAAGATATTTATCTCCTATTAATACATGTGTAAGGGATATTCATCATTCATTAATGCTATTGATTAGTACTTAAAAATATATTTTTATCAAGGTTTTATATCATCATTTTGCACTTGAAGTATCAATAACTTCTTAACTAAAACATGTTTTATAATAACATATCTAATAATATAATATACCTTTAATTTATGGTAAATATTTTTTTTAAATGCAGGCCTATCACAAAATTGAAAGGATTGATTGATGCGTTTAAGAACTTAAAATTGAAAGGATTGATTGATGAGTTTAAGAACTGAAATTGAAAGGACAAAGAGATGGCCAAACTTAGAAAAGAGATGTCGGTGCGTTTTTAGATTAAGATCATGCTCTTCCTTTCTCTCTTTGTATTTTTTGTAATGTTTATGCTTTGCTTTCATTAATATCAAGTTTATGCCTTTCATTTCCTTTCCTTTACTTAGTTAACTTTTATGTTCTTATTTTGTTTATCTATTTTGCTTTCTTTCATTATGTCTAGCTAAGTTAGTTATGTCAAGGTGAAAAGGTTACACTAATGGTGTAAGAATAAGTATAATGTAAACTTAATATGGACTTTAATGTTTGATACTAACATGTTTTGTATTTGTTATCTTGTTCACTCTTTAATACTTTGCTTGTTAAATGACTAATTTTGATTTATGTTGTATAACACTTGGTAGGACAAATGCTTGGCACTTTCATAGCCCATAATGTATGGTATAACCGACACCTGAGCTATGAAAGGAACTTGATTTGTTGTTAACATAAGTTATAATCATGAATGCTTGACGAGATTTACAAGTATTAGCATTAATCAAATAAAATAACTAATGTAATCATGTTAAGAATTTATAATTTGATTGAAACCTAATTTATATGTGATTTCTAATTGAATAATAAGAGTTTATACTATACTTGTTTGACATACCATTAGTGAATCCTCTAACCTTGATAGTTGTTGTTATCATTGTTTAATCATTACATTAATTTTCCATCTCAACATTCTCATCAACTTTTTCTTCTTCTTCTTCTTTTTCTTCTTTATTATTACTACTGTTGCTGCTGCTACTATTATTGTTGTTGTTGTTGTTGTTTTTGTTATTGTTGTATTATTGTTATCTATAATTTATACAATTAACCTTCCTGTGGTTCGACCCTGGCATTGCAGGGTTATTTATTACTTCGACACTCCTGCATTTGGGAGAAGACATCAATCTTTTAGTTGTGTCAGTTATCAGAATAAAATAAGTCTTTAGTCTCTCCACTTAAGCAAAAAGACAAGGTTTATATGCTATAAATGCTCTTTGAACTATTTAGGAAAAAAGTTTATAATTTTCATTCTCAATACAAGTATATTATTTTCTAACATAACCCTTATTCCCATATCAAAACAAGAACAAACAACTTTGTTCTTAGAATTTAATGATTTTTTGCATATTTATTGCACTTTTTCTCTACAAAGATACTAATCTAACATATGAAGGTCCTTAAATCCATAAATAGGAAATTTTTTCTAGGTATCAGGAGCATTACATCAAGTCATTACCTTTCTTTAATGTGGAGAATTGAAGTAATTATAAGAACACTTGATTAACCTAAAACTCAACCATTATAGAACCCTATTACTAAATATCTTGAATTTTAGAACATCATCAATGCATTTACCTATTATAAATTCATTTATAAAGAAACCATAGATGAGAACCGCTATTTGAGTTATTATGATGCACTTTATAACCCAATTCTACCATTTCTTTTCAAATCCTATAGTCTAGTAAATGAATTGTATAATCCCAAATAATCAAATCGAATTCCTTTTAGAAGTTTTACTTGAAGATAAAACACTCATATTTTCTATTTTATAAGTTGTGGACTACCTTGTCATACCCAATATATAGAAAAAAATGAAAAACTTATTCATATTTAGAAAATAATTTTTTAAAAGGTAAAACTAAGAAAAACCTAATTGGTTCTAAAAGTCCTAGTTAAATGGTTATTTATAAAACTAAAAAAGACTATCATAGCATTAGTGTGTCCTCGACAAGGTTAACATTTATTTTTAATTAAGCAAATATATTATCCTAGTCTATTAGTGTTTATGATGAGTTAGCATTTTGTTATTATAGATTTTTATAAATAAAAATCATTTTAAAATCAAAATGAATTTAGAAGACATGTCAGACCTAAAGAACTTGAGTTTGGTAGTTAGTTAAGCCCAAGGTAGCATGGATTCCATAAGTATATTAAACCCAAAGAACTTAGACTTGCCAATTAGCTAAGTTCAAGATGGTGTGGGTCTAGCAAATCTGTCAAGCCTAAAGTATTTGGGCTTGGCAACCAGTCAAACCTAAGATGGATGTTTGTCAAACCCAAAGAACTTGGACTTAGTAATTATCCAAGTCTAGTCCAAGATAACATTGGTTTGACGAGTACGTTAGACCTAAAGAACTTAGGCTAAGTATTTAATCAAGTTCAAGGTGGTGTGCATTTGACAAACACGCTAAACCTAAAATAATTTTGACTTAGCAATTAGCCAAGGCCATGATGTTATGGGTCTAGCAACCATGCTAGACCCTAGGCTTGGTAATCAACCAAACTTAAAATAATTTGGGTTTTTCATTTATACTATACCTGAAGAACTTGGACTAGGTAGTCAGCCAAGTCCAAAATAACGTGGGTTTGGCAACCATGTTAGCTTGGCAATTAACTAGGCCCAAGGTAGTGTGAGTTTCGCATGCTTGCCAAACCCAAAGAATTTAGACTTGGTAAATAACCTAGTCTAGAGTGGCGAGGGTATAAAAAGCATACCAAACCCAAAAAACTTGGACTTGGTAGTCAGCCAAACCCAAGGATACGAGGGTTTTAAAAGTATGTTAGATCCAAAAAAATTTGACTTAGTAGTCAGCCAAGATCAAGGTATCGGGGATTTGGTAACCATGCCAGACCCCAAAGCACTTAGTCTTGGCAGTTAGACGTGCCCAAAGCAATATGAGTCTAAGAAACATTTTAAACTTGAAATATTTAGATTCAATTGTTACTAAGTTCTTAAGCTATATACCTGATCTTATAATATCTCTTAAAATAAAAATATTGAAGGTATGATAAACAGTCATGTCTCTTTATCTAGAATAATCATTTATATTTATGCAATGATTTTTCTATGTTTATAGATGTATGCAAGGTCTCTTAATGGGCCTCTTGTACATACCGTCTCATTCATGATATGCAAAGAATATTTATCTCTTATTAACGTCATCAAAATCAAAGGGCTTTCCAGCTTTTGCATTCTCTAAAAATAACAAGGTTCTTAAGGTATAAATACCCCATGAACCATCCAAGTTAGAGTTCATAAATTTTATCTCTTAATATAAATTCATAAATTTTAAAGCATTAACGAACTTAAAACTCAGCAACAAGCATATATGTTCCTTAAATATAAAGTTATTTTAAGTCATTTATTGCATTTCTTATAAATATATTGACTTTATTATTAGAGGATCTTTAAGTTCTCCTATTAAGATTTTTTGTTTTATAGGTATTCAAGCTTTTACCATAAGTCTGGAATTCTTTAGTAGAAAGAGAAGAAATCTAAGTTTCAGAATATATAGATTAACCATTATTCTAAACATTAAATAACCTATTATTTGCATATCTTAGATTTTAGGACGCCATCAATTTATACTTGAATTTTTATTATGTGACTCTTGTAACAGGTTCTAAAATAGGTTACATAAATATTGAAATAGTCTCGGCCTTTCGTCATATTTGGTATGGGGTTGTTAAAATCTAATAAAGAAGGATGGAGTTTTTAGGGCTTGAAGCTCAATTGCCACTTAAAAGTCTTTTCAACAGATAAAGCTTGAGAAGAAAATATATTATGTGGTGCGTATAAGCAGTGTCATGTGGTGTGTAGCTTTAATCACTATAAAACTTTACTTGGCTTGTAAGGACACATTTGGTGTCAAATTGGTGTTAATTTGCTATCATCTTCAATTAATAAAAAAACATTAATTCTCCCTGAGAAATTATTGTGCAAAAAGCATTGTAATAGTGTAATTATAAATTCTCCCTTGAAAAAAAAACATTAAACTAGGCTTTTAGGGTAAGGTTATCCTTTCACCATGTCACAATTATCTTCAGCCTTTCACTCAGGGGTGTTTTAATCATTTTATTTATTTTAAAATAATGTAGTAACTTTCATATACTTGAAGACAAAAACAATATAACTCTCTCATAATGGTTATTTGGTCATTTTACATTATTTTTATTGTAAGTCTAGATGTTGCTCAGTGGTATTGTAGTAATTCTTATATATTAAATATTATTAAAAAACATGCACGTGCCAATATATGGACAACCCTGTGCCTTTTAGACAGAGCATACAAGGTTATTTGACCATCAAACATCACCTTCCAGAGAGGATTCATCACCCTAGATAAATTAAAAAAAAAATTATTTCACTTGTTCTTAAATAGTGTTATTGTAAATTTTTGAGTAAGCTGGAATGAAATTTAAAAAGAATTTCAAATCTTATTCAAAAAATAAAAGATTATGATTTTAAAAAGAAACATGATTTGAAATAGTAGACAAATTTCATATTATAATATATCTAAATCAAAAAGAAACATGATTTGAACTAGTAGACAAATTTCATATTATAATATATCTAAATCAAAACGTTGTTAATAAAAAGATAATAATTACATTGAGAAACTGATAACTGAAAGGTTAAGTCAAATAACTTATGACTTTCATAATATTAAGTGGGTTCATGTCAAAAGAAACATGATTTGACATAGTAGACACACTTCATACTATAATATATCTAAATCAAAATATTATTGATGAAGGAATAATAATTACATTGATAAACTGATAATTAAAAATTTAAGTCGAACAACTTATGACTTTTATAATATTAGGGGGATCATGACATGTTATTAGACATTGTACTAGTGTAATTTATATTTGAGTGTACTTATTAGGTAACTTAATAAGTTACACACACAAGAACCATTAGTCAGAAATCAAAATAAAATGATTAATCAAGTATGACTTGATTGTAAATAAGTTTTATACAAGTAATTACAATTATAGATCTAGATAAATCAAGTATGGACTTGAATGAATAAATTTATAAGATTATCATAAAATAATATAGTGATATTATTTAAAGAGCAAATTGATAATTTTTTATTTATAGGATTTTTAAGTTTTTCTATAAATAGAATGTTATGCCTTTTATTTTTTATAAAAGTACACATTACATTATTAAAAACCTGAAAAACATAAAAGAAAAGAGTTAGGATTCAAAAGTATTACAATCCCTTTTACTTAAAAGGTTTTAAGAGATTTTTTACTAGTTATTTATTTGGATTATCATTAGAGATTGGATATTTGGACAACTTGTAGTTTATGACAACTAAACCATCAAGTGATTATTCAAGGCCATATGATATTCAAGTAATCTTTGTATAAACTCTAAACAACTCTAAATCTATCTAATAGGATCTTGAAACTGTTGAAAAAAAAAATTAATAATCTAACACTTTTAAAGACCATAATCAACAACAAAGATCTAGGAAAAGTCATCAACAAATGTTATGGTTTCATCATCTCATAACATCAACTACAAGTCTTTATTCATGAAAAATTTCAAAGGAAAATTTAGTTTGTGTTGTTTTTTATAATCTCATGGTCCCTTTCACTTCTTAGAAATAAATTACTCTTCAATCATAAATAACTTGATTATAATATTATATATCTTCAAATTTTAATGAGATTATGCATGTATGCGAATTAAAGCTTTATTCTCTAATTTTTATCAATGTGCCCTTGTTAATCTCTTGGTGATGGTTTGGTTTGATTGTCAAATAATAAAAGTGATAGAGCTCCCATTTCATGGTCTCTCCCTAAATCTCAAATATTGAAATGAAATGCTGATAGTTTTTTTATTGGCAAACCTAGACTAGCTGGTAATGAAAAAGTTCTTTGCAACCATTAAGGCTTGGTGTAGGGTTTTTTCTATGCTTCTATAAGGTTTAAAGACTTAAATGAAATTAAGTTACTAGATGTGATAGATGCTAGATGTGATTGATACTCTTTAACTATTTTCTTTGTGTGATGATTTTATTAGAGTAAAGTTTATTTTTTAATCTAATTATGATATTATGGTTAATTGAATGTGTAAGTACTCATTAATAGGTCATATAAATTTTATGAACTTTTTATTTATGCATCTAGATTTTCTTAACATTTACGTTTGGTGTTTTTCTCTCATGTTATGTGCAATGTTATGCTAACCATTTGACAGATGATTTTCTTAACCATGTGGCTAGGAAGTTTTTAGTTTATGACCCGAGTTAGATGTCCCAGATAACATAGTTTTTTAATTTTATTATTTTTTGACTCTTAAATTTTATGGATTTTTTTTTTTTTTTTGCTTTTTTTGTGTGTTTTAATATAATCTATTGCTATTAAAAAAGAAAATAAAAGAAAGAACCCTCAAAGAACGGCCTAACGTTTAAGACTTGAAAATATTTTAATAGGAAATCTCAAAGTGAAAATTTGAGAGGAATAGATGGGAATTTGAGGAATTACTTATTTAGTTTCATAACTCATTGAACATCCTGTTGAATAAAGAAAGAAACATACTGATAATGCGAGCCATGGACCCAGCAAAACCAAAGCAAGTGATGTCTCATCCAATGCCCAGGCAGTTGTACTATGAGCTACAATTACTTGTAGGAATCGATTAGTGTATGGTAGGCAGGGCTAGCTAGTAGACAGGATCCAGGCGTATCACCTCTGTGTTCTGGTTATGTGCCCCCACACCTTCCTATTCTACCTGTAGGCTGCAGCAGTCCATTAGAACTTTTCACTTTGCCTATGGCTTCCTTGCAACTGATAAAGAGTCAAATGTCATTGGACTAAGATTCCAAAATGCATGCAATCTTGCAAGTTTCAAGATTTGAGTACGGCCATAATCTTTTCTTCTTCCCTTTTTCAGTACCCACTCATTCTTTTTGGGATTAGGTTTGTGTTTTACTAGATTTTCCGTGGATTTAGCTCAGACATGTTGCTGGAGTCGATCTACCACTTGCACTGAGTGTTCTTATAGTTGGAATGGTACCCTTAGTGCTGAGATTGAGGCATACAAATAGGTGGTTCTCATTGAATGAACGATTTTAGCTGTCCTGATTTCAACTTCTATTCTGTGGTGTGTGAAAGTGTACTTGCTGGCCATGTAATATGTTCTGGCGTAGCGGTGGGAGGGGCTTGTCCCCTTCCTCCGCATCTGGGTTCGAACTTTATTATGCACGCCTGTCACCCCTGCGGTGCCTTACCTGTTCACTGGGCTTGCAGGATATTCAGTGGGCCGTGGGGATTAGTCGTGGTGCGTGTAAGCTGGCCCGGACACCCCACGTAAATCAGAAAGTGTACTTGCTGGCCATGTAATATGCTTTCTTTAAAATCTTAGGGGTATTTTAATGTTCAAGCTTTGGGATTGAATTTTTAATGATTATAAATTCAAGTTTACTGAAAATTATTAAAAATTTACCTAATTTTTAATTTTAAAACTTGTAAAATTAATATAGATAAGTTGCTGCACACAATGTTAATTAAAAAAATAAATACCTTATTTAATAAGAGTACGAGCTCCTTTTTTCAGAAACTTTCTGAGCGGCATTCATACCTAATGTCGGCCACCTTTTCTAATGATGTAGTGCACTCCAATTGCATGATACAATAGATTCTTATGATGATCAATCCACAACGGGAAAGTAGTTTTGCATGCAAGTTAATTGCTAATAATTGTGAGCTAACCCAGTTTCTTCAGTGACTGATGTTTCAAGCAAACAAAAAAAATGGCGAATAAAATTTATTTCTTTGCTTACCCTTCCTGAATGTTTAAACGAAGATGGATATTTTTTGTATTTGTGATTTCAAAAAACATATTCAAAACCTAAAATTTTATCATAATTTAATATGGAAAGGATGTTTATACAATCAAAACCAAGCTTTTAAAGTTATGATGAACTTAAATATAGTTTTAACCGCACCGCGCAACAAATCCTTTAAACGTTGCCAGGATATAATGCATCCTTCTGGGTTTATATATATATATATATATAGAAAACATAATTAATTTAAACATAATGGTCCTTTTCTGTGCTTTCTAAATTTGATGTGCTATGCTGTGCAAGGATATAAAAATATTGGACATTAATGACTTTCTTTAATCTCTCACATTTTAGTTATGGAACGACCTGGGCTAAATATCATCAGGAAAGCACCAACATAATGATCATTTAAAGGTAAGAACAGCAGTTTGCTTTAGCCCAAAATTAAGGGATATCAAGCAAGTAGCACACCGAAGAGCTTGGATATGACTAGAACAGATTTCTTGTCTTCGGAAAGTAATGATTTCCATCTACCATCTTGTTACATCAACTCGACACAGTGCAACATAGCCATGCTCACTTGCTTTTTCATTAATCATAGATGCCAGACAGTGCAAGCATCTGTTCCATGGTAACTTCCATTTGGTCGGTTAATCTTAGGCTTGCACTTGATATTATATGCTTTTCCACCTCCTTTTAGAGATTGCAATTTGAGGATATCCACTAAACAAAATTTTAGGGATATGCCTCTATATATATATATCAAGTTCAAAATTCTCCCCTTAAACTCTTATTTGATATTATAGTAATAATTATATTTTATAAAAAATATTGTTTAGAAATGAATTATAATAACTTTTTTAATTTTTAAAATTTATTTTTGACATTAGTATATCAAAACGATCTAAAATTATTAAAAATAAATTTAATTTAATGTAAGGAAAAAAATAAAAAATTCAATTTAAAAAAATATTTTTGAAATATAAAAAAAAATATCAAGTTCAAAATTCTCCCCTTAAACTTTGATTGTATCAGTGACTCCTGAAATGTGTATTGATATACCTCTTATGTATGCCTTCATTAGGAAAACTACGTATTGGGATTTTATTTTTAAGTGCCAAACTTTTAAAATTTAATGAAATAGAACTCTTTTAAAATAATTTGATAAAAAAAAACAAAGCTTATATTTTCAATTAAAAAAAAAGGCACATATGATACTGCTTTCCATTTGTTCTTAGAAAAATATAAGTGCAAAATTCAAATATATCCTTTTTTAAAACCAATGAAAGTTCAATAAAAAATTTTAAATAAAAAAGTATTAACACAAAGTAAGATGATTATTTTATTATTTAGAAATATATATTTCAGTATATAATAAATTCTAAAAACTATCTTTCAGATTTTAGAAAGTAAAAAAAAAAACTTATCTTTAAAATTTCCTAATAATTAAATTTATTCACATAATTTTGTGAATATTGATGCCTTATGATTTATTTTATTCTGTAATTATATATATGTTATTAAAACGAGAAAAGATTTGCATTCAAATTATCTTTAATTATTATTAATGATATGGAAGAATTGAATGATTTTTTTATAATTCTATTTTATATTAGATTTATCTAATAATTCACATACACACACACAAAACTATGAAATGGAGGAAATGCACTTTTATGATTGGAAAACAGTCTGGATGATAAAGTTTTGGATTTATGAGTGTGTAAACCACCTTTAATTTCCTGGAGAATTCAGAGGATCTTGCACTCTGTCAAAAAAAAAAACAAAAAAAAAAAATTAAAGTCAAAAAAAAAACAAAAAAAGAAAATTAAAGGGGAGCATAAAGAAGCACACGTGTAATGAAATCACACGTACAAACACAAAGCCCTAGCTAGGAATATACCTAGATCCTGCAAGGCTGGCCAGCATTAAGACTTAGAATAAAATGGGTGTAGCGCTTAAGAATGCCAAAGCAGGACCACCTCTGGTTTCACCATCACGGATTGATTCACCGGCTAGCCAAAGTGAGCCCTAAAGGGCTCCAGAGGTCCTGGCTTGGACTACGACCACCACAATAAAAGCCTCTGCCCTAATTAGCCGACACTTGCACCATCCATGTAATAGTAGTGATGATAATTTTATTCTAACCCGTTAAAAATCAACTGAATCCAATATCCGAATATGTAAGATTTTTTTGGATCGTTATTTTATTTGATGGATAATAAATATAACATGAATTTAATTTAAAAGTAATTTAAACCCAACCCAAGATAAAAAGACACACACCCCTCAAGAATATATATTATCATTTGATTTTATATTAAATAATATATAGTACTCAGATAATTAATAGCTTGATAAAATATGAATATTTAAATTTTGTAATTGATGTATAGAATATGGTTTATTAAGCTTGTCTTACTACATACGTGTATTTTTTTTCTGTTGACAAGTGGCGTGTCCTCATTCGCAATATTGGCACCCCGATGCCATGGCCTGAAGTGGAAAGGGATTATAGAACAGAGGGAAAGTACTCTTCCAGAAATATTCTGCCATTTTCTCACTTCACTTTCTTCCTTTTCTTGTTTCTGTAGCACCAAATGGATAATCCAATCGCTGTAGTAATGGGACAAGATCTTGTGATAGAGAATACTCATAAAGACGAGAGTTTTACAGAAAGGCTTTGTTATAAAGCTTCATGCATAAAAGCAACAACTGTTGGAGGAGAATATCTATCTTTTTATTTATTTTCTCCTACGTCCTTTTTTTTAAAAAAAATAATTAATTAATTTTCTAAGAAAGCTTATTTCTGAAAGTAGAAGTATTGCTTTTGCTGACATACCGAAGGGCCATAGTTTGGAGATAAATATGATTTTTATGTGTATAATTATATATAAATATTGCGTAAGCTTAGCCTTTTTCCTTTGGTGCATATTGACTGGACAAGTCATTAGCTTTTAGTGTCCTAGTTTTAAGTATTTCTTTAATACATGATTGGCCAATAAAGATTACCCCACCCTAAAACCAACATTTAAAAATTAAAAAGAAACTGACTAAAAGAAGACCAAACCCACCATGGGTGTTGTCTAATCGTTGATGGTAGCTCTAGACAGAATTAATAATTATAAGAACTTCTATAAAATAAAATTAATATATAGCTCTTATTTTCTACCAATATCACAATGTTGTACACGATAATGGCAAAGAGTTATGATGCATAAATATTAATTATCTTCTTTATTAATATGCTTTGTAAAGTATGATCATACACGTAGCATTAAGAAACTTCGAGCCTGCTTCAGGGTTAAGAAACTAGAACTCGAGACTCTCCAATGGATCCTAAAGTGATGATGCTATTGATTCTATATCCGCTAAGAAATGAGAGTCTCAGTCGTTTATAAATATAAATGCTTTATATATATATATATAAACAGTGTTAATAATGATATATATTCATTCCTGTCCATGATACACCCTAAAAAATATTGTTTTATTAGAATTATTTAGTGAGTTTTGTTTTTTTTTTTAAATACTTGAAGAAATATTAGAAAAGAGATGCTGTTTGTGCTTATAAATATTTAAAGCTCTCATTTCCTATTTCCTATCCAATATGGAGTTGACGACATCCTCAGAAAATTAAGGATGTTGATGTTCCTTTTTTCTTATAATTTATCAGCAACTGTATTAATATAATTGCATTATTGAACCGTGACTTCACCCTCCATTTGTTTCAATTAGAGGAAAAGTTTGTCCTTTGGCTCCCCGATGTCATGCCAAAGAAAGGAAAAGCATGTCCTTACTAATTTTCACATGTTTTTTCCTCATGAATTTATGTCTTTTTATGGTTATGAAACTTGACTCACAAGTTAAATAATTGATTTAAAAATATTAATTTAAAATTATATAGTTAAAAAAAATTAATGAGTTAATGGATGGGTTTTAACCAAATTAATTAGAAACTAGCCGGTTAGATTATTAAATTAATACAGATTTTTAACCAGATCAATTATAATTTTTTATTTTTTTATTTTTTTAATTTAGACTTATCTAAGTTTTTGATTAGTCAACCCATTAGACTTATAATTGAGATTTTAAAATTTTGGTTTTTTGTCATGAATACCATCTATCTAATATATTTTGATGAAATTTAATTATTTAATATAAATTCTTTTCTTACTTTTTCCAATTTACTTAAATTCTTTATGTTCAAATAAAACTAAATCAATTTTGGTCAGAAAATAGGATAAAATATATTTTCCTCCCCTACATAGCGAAAAGTTCTACATCAGACCCTAAAGTTTAAATTCGTAGTGTCATTCCCATACAGGATATCCATTTTTAAAAATTAAAAGCCACAGTGGAGCTATCCAATTTTTTGTCGAAATATTGAATATATCGCGTTTGTTGCTTTTAAGCAGTTGAATGGTCATAATTTGTAATTTATTGTTCTCCTTGCACAATAAGAAATCGTTTTATTTTATTATAATTCTTAAACTGGGTCCATCCAGCAGAGTGATGTAGAATTTGACTCAAGTTAAATTTTAATTTTAAAAAAATATATTCTAGGTAACTAAACCGATTAAATTAATTTCAAGAAATTGCTTTTTAAAAGAAACAAAATGATATCAATTTAATAAAAATAATTAACCATAAATCGGGTCTCACAAGCGTGTATTTTTTACACACACACACATGCGCTAAACTATAATATTGCGATAGCCCAGGCTGGATGGTGCAGAAAACGGCAGATATTCCAACAGAGAGAGGCCGTTTCATTACCCGGTGAGGAGGCTGAAGTTAGGTGAAAAGGCATGCAGCCACTGTTTAGATCTGATTGGCTAGCCAAGATTATGCATGCTCTCAAGCTAAGGCCAGACATGGATATCGTTCTTAGAAAAATATCCTTCTCTGCTTGGACGTCTCGGGATTGCTTAAATATTGATATATGTAGGGTTTCTTTGGCTAATAAGATTTCTTGGGCTCCTCAATTAGGGTTTTCTATCTACATCGCAAGTGATAAAATCTGCCTTTATTGCTGCAGGGGCATGTCATATAATAATTTTATGTTGAGTTCGGTATGCGCCGAATTTTGTGTTAAATTGAATAGTAATTCATCTGGATAAATGTAGTCCATTCAATTAAATGATTTTAAAAAAAAATATTTGAAATTAATCAAATTAATTTAAATTGACTTATTCAATCCATAAATATAATCTTGCAACTAGTCATAGGACAAGTTATGTTATATAACTATAGTAGTTCTTTCATCACTAAATTATCTAGTACTTAGTAGTATAGTATGTGTGATAGATGTATATAAATTTAATACTATATTATTTACGAAGATTTATCCATGATTTTAAAAATATTTTTTTAATAACATGACACATAATTTAGTAACAAATTAGCTTATTGCCTCGCGATATACCATGGGTCGTAATAAAAAAAATTTTGACGTCAAAAACAATATCTAAGTATATTAGTAATGTGTCAACTAAAAAAAAAATTAATTTTAATCACAAATTGAGTGATATTTCAATGTAATACTGAGATGAAAAAATATTTAATTCATTTTGGTTAACTCAGGTCGACCTGCTAAATCTGCGGAGATAATTTTGAGAAATAAATTGAAAAGATCAATTCTAAATTAACTAAATGTTGAAAGATAAAATCGATGAAAAATAAAATTTAATTAAAAAAACAGAGTGAACTTGAATCAACTAAACAAACTCATGATAAAATTCATGGATGTCACCAAATTAAATAATTTTTTTATTCCAGAGATTATTTTTTATTTAATTACACGACAATAAAGCATATGATAATTTTTTTGTGCAAAATAATATATTTTTTAAAAGTAAAAAAAAAACATAACACACACATAGAGCCAAAATAGCAAAGATAGATCACTATGTGCAAAACAATATATTTTTTAAAAGTAAAAAAAAACATAACACACACGTAGAGCCAAAATAGCAAAGATAGATCACTAATTAACAACAAAATGTGAAATTGCATTCTTTTAGGTTGGAGTTAACTAAAAAACAAATATCAATAACAAAGGATGAAATCGTATTTTAAAAAAAAATTAGAGACAAAAAAAAAAAGCATTAAACAAATAATACCCTAAATGTCATGGATTAACCTATCAAATTGTTACCAAAATAATGGACTCAATTGAGTTCAATGATTTATTTTATCAATTTTTTTAAAAATCAAATATAAAATAGAAAAAAAAAACCTAGTTGTATAGACTTGGATACTAAAAATTTAGTTTAGGCACATGGGCCTTTCATCACAGCTCGTGCTCCTATGCCTATCTTTTTTAAAATTTCTTAAAGGGGCAAACCATTTCTTAAAAGAAAAAAAAAAGACAGTAAATAATGTATTCTAAAAACTCATTTTTGAACCAAAACACTTAGAAAACACTTTAAATATCATGGTAAACCTATCCATGACCACTAAAACCCTAAAAAAACCAAAATCAACCTGAAGCTAAAATGATTCTCGCTATAAAATCTACCTCTTTGGGTAAGAAGAAGGAAAAAGAATACCTAGGTTAAATTACACTTATAAAATGAAACTTAGTAACTTACTGAAACCAAAATGACACCTAAGTTAGCCTATTAGCCGCTTCATGTGAAAAAATACATGATCAAAAAAATATATAGGTATTACTAAAGTATCTTTTTAAAAAATAAAAATATTTTATTCATGAATTTAAAATAAGCTAAATATTATATTATATTTTTATCTAACAATACAAAAAAAACACATTTGATCACCTTAGGTTATTATGGTTGACATGTGGAAGTTACGGGATAACCTTGAAAAAAAAACAAGCTGAGAACCTAAATCTTGAATTAATTCAATGTTGAAAGATGAAACAGGCTACAAAAAAAAAACCATTTAAAAAAACAAATGAATTTGAGTCAACCAATCAAAATCTCAATGCAAGTCATGCACACCATCAGATTCAATAAATTTTTTCGTTCCATTAATTAATTTTCATTTAATAGATTTACATGACAATAAAGAGCATGCAATATTTTCTAATGAAATATTTAAAAAAAAAAAAACATGATAGGCGTTTGGGATTGAGACAATAAAAGCAAATTATTGATAACAAATAATGAAAGTAATTTTTTAATTTTAAATTAATTAAAAATAGATGATTGTTAATAAAAGGTAAAATTATTTTTTTTTAAATAATAAAAAAAGGCACAAAAGGTGCATTAAACAAAAACAATAGATTTACAGTCCGAGTAATGAAACTAACCGAATTAAGGTACAAAAGGTGCATTAAACAAAAACAATAGATTTACAGTCCGAGTAATGAAACTAACCGAATTAATTTTTTCTGTATATAAAAAAAAGGCCAAAAAAAGCCCTACAACACTAGCCTATAGCTCAACACACTAGACCTTTAGAAGAAACAACCCAAGCACATGGGCCTTTAAGCTCAAGGTTGCACGTCTAGATCTTTTTTTTTTTCTTATTCAAAGGGGTGGACAACATCTTTTGAAATATGGAGACGATGCGTCACTCACCAAAACAAAGACACATCACCTTCTAGACTAGATTTTGACCACCATAATGGTTTTTTAATCCAACAAACAAATTCTTTAGCCTATGTGAAGCCAAAAACATCCAAAAATCAGTCTTAGAACATGTAGAAATTAATTTAGCAACCTAATAAATCCAAAAATGGCTTAAATCACAAAGTCAAATCCAATAAGCTTAAAACAACTACCACAAGACTTCCCTTATCGAGTGTAACTCATTGTCACTAATTTCAACCATTATAATAGTCGAAATATCTGTAAACGGTGATTTTCTCTTTCGAAGTCAAAATTTGGTAAGCGCATCTCTCTCCTCTCATAGAAAAAGACTAAAAACGATAAAAATAAATTTTAATATCAAAATTAAAATTTTAAAAAACTAAAGGGACCGATCATTTATAAACAAAAAACATAAGGGACTAAAATAAATATTTTTATTTGAAATTCTAACCATCACCTATTTTACATGTTGTTCTCACTTTGATCCTCTGACTTTCCATCCAACTCTTCATTTCAAAAAAATATGCAATTAGATGCAAATTTGAGCTCAAAATGGCTCAATTCTATAGGAAAAAAAATTAAGGATTAAATTATAATTTTTTAAAAATTAACTATTTCAATCCACAGTGATTTGTGAAAGAATGCATAGTAAAATTTGCTATGATAAAAATTCCACATGTTTTAGTGTATTGTCAATTAGTTTACATAAGAGCACTATGTTACAATTATGAATTTTAAAAAATATATATATATAAAGAAAAATGTGCAAGCATTGAAAATGTATTTTTTGTTTATAAGAAAAAATTTAATTATGAATTAAAAATTTAATTGATCTAAAGTAAAAAAAATATTTCAATTATCGAGAAAACAACATCTTTAATCAACTTGAGCAACCTAAGCTATCTTGTGAAACTTGTGACCTAAATAGAATAAAATAGAATAGAAATATGAACACATAAATCATTAAAATATTTATTTGATTATAATTAAAAGGGTATTATTCAAATACTCTTCATATAATCAATTCCTCTACTTCACTCGAATCTGATAACATTTGAAATTGAAGATATTTTAGATTCAATTTCTAAATTCTAAACTCAATTTTAAGTAATAACTCAAATCAATTCTTAATTAATTTAGAAATTCTATAAATTTATTTATTTATGATATTTTCAATAATTTAATTTATAAAAAAAAAACTAAAATTTAAATTTAAAAAACAAATATGTTATGTTATGCCACAGGAGCAAACCTAGTCTGAATTAAAAAATATAGGCACACCTGAGCCTCAGAGCATATGCCCCACAACTGGGATTTTTTTTTATTTAATTTTGATCTTAAAAGCAGACAACATGTTACCACTAACAGGTAATTCTTATTTTCTAGGCAGCTATCTATATTCCAGCCACTATCATTAGAGTTAGAAAATCAGGGAGATGGGAATTTGTTTTTGTAAAATTCATTGTTTAATCTATTTTCACTTAAAAACACCGTACTCGCCTCAATAAACTAATCTCTCAGCTTGAAACACCCGTAAATTAATTCAAAAATACAAAATCAAATCTTAAAAATAAATCTCTTAAGTCCAATCTACCTTTTTAGGCAATAAAAATACCTAAAACCACTATTGTCAAACTTCACTCATCATGGAACCTTTTTAGAACCAAGCTTGGCTATTTTGGTTGTTGAAATAGGAAAAATTGACAACTTTCTCTCTTCTTATTATTCTTAAAGAAGTTTATCTCTTCAATCTCTAATCGAAAAATTAAGAAATGAAAAAAAATAAACTTGTGTGTTAAAATAAAAATTATCACAACTATAATGGTGCAATATATCTCTTTATATTTTACGTTTTAGTCTTCCATGTTTTAGGTTACTATTTTAATCATACTTTCAAGTTTAATTTCATTTCATTATACTATATAAAGATCTAATTGAAAAAGAGAAAGAAAGTTTGAAATTACAAAAAAGAAATTATAGGAGTTAATCTTCATCAAGTTTTCCAAGTCTTTTAGTTATAATAAGTAAGTTTGATTGATTGTTTATTTGGAAGTATGGTTGTGGTTATTTTTCAAAGTGTTTTTCATGCTGAAATGCATTAAAATAATTTTTTTATTTTAAAAATTATTTTTAAAATTAATACATCAAAATAATCAAAAATATAAAAAAATTAATTTTTAACAAAATATTTAAATTTTTAAAAATTAAAATTTACACCACATTCCCAGATATTCTACACTTTCCCTACCATTACATGAGAAAAATAGATAGAGAAACACTCACCTGGAATGCTACTAAGGAATACATGTACGGAAGTGTACTAAATGCTTTCTATTGGCAGCTAGAAAGAATTATTAAAATGAAAAGAAGAAAAAAAAAAAAAAAAAAAGGTAGGCGACAAAGCAGCCACTCCTACTAGATACCCAGTATGCACTGTCCATTCCTTTCTCTATCCATAAATGCAGGTGGGAATCTAGAACATTATGAGTAATTGATGCGTATGAACACAACAAGCACAGAATAAAACAAAATGAGTAAAAAAAGTTGGTTACGTTTCTTCTAAATTTATAATTTTATTCTTTTTAAAATAATAATAATAAAATTTCTCCTTTTAAAAAATTTATAAAATTTTAAATAGACTAAAAACTATAAATCAACTAAGAAATAAAAAAATCCAAACATACAAAGTAAATATCTATAAAATCCAAAACCAATTACAAAATCTGAATTAAATAAGAAAAATAACAAATTTGCTCAAATCAAAGCTTGAGACGAGATTTTTAATATCTTAAAATTTAATGATATGTGTAGCGCTATAAAATCTATTTTTAAAAAAAATAGTTTTTGAAAAATTTTATATAAATTTTAACTTGATTTAACAATCGATAGAAAATAATAATCTTTTTAAAGTATTGTTATAGTTTAGAGTGGTTTGTTTTTTTCCTGATATAAACGTGTTTTACTTATCAATAAATATATTTATTAAATTATTTATATAATTTATCTTGTATAAATTATCGTCTAGTTATAATAAATTTATATATAAATATTTAAAATTAGGCTACATCAATAATGCTTGGGTTGTTTTTTAATATAAAAAAAATGAAATTGAAAATCAAAGGGAAAGTGGAGAGAATCATGTGCTTTCTCTTTCCATAACGTCTGGTCTCCCTTTTTATGACATTTATTTAATGAACAAAAGGTCTCAACTCTCAAGTTCATAAGGAATTTTCATGCTTCTGATGATGTAGGACAAAAGCAAGGCAATGGTCTCAACTCTCAAGTTCGTAAGGAATTTTCATGCTTCTGATGATGTAGCATAATCCCATTGGTTCATTTGCTAGACAATATGGCCCTTCTATATATTTCCTTGTTTTCTTGTGTGGACGGTGGCCATGTGTTACTTGATGATCACATATATTGAAGGTGGATTTTCATGGATTTTTTATTTATTTATTTTGGAAAATTTGATATTCTATGGTATTTTTAACAACAACGTTGCCTACAGAAGGTATATTCCTTTTGGTAATGGATTAGATAGCATTTGATTGCTATCTTGAAATATAAAAGATGAATACAGTAAAAATAAATAAATAAATAAATAAATATATATATATGTTCACATATTCTTTAATTTTGAAAATATACTAATTCACTTCAAAATAATTTTATAAAAACATTTATTTTATATCTCTTTTTCTTCTGCTTTATTTATCATTTTTATAATGGGAAACTAATTAAAACTTATTGAGGAACTATTTTGAATTTCGTTTGTGTGTGCAAGTTATTCTTGTTTTTTCAAATATTTATTCAGTGGCATAAAATAAGGATTTAGTTAATAATAACTCAAAAGACATTTTAAAGAAATATATTCATTATGCTTTGTAATAATACCAAAAAAATTGAAGTGAAAAAAAAAGAAAAAGAAATAGGTTTAGCAAATAAGAGTCCAAAGGGTATTTGTTAATTAAATAAAACATTTACCTGTTCTTTTCATTTTTTTGGTTTCCGATTATTCAATCAACTTAATTTCAAACTAATTACGCTTAGAGTTAACTAAATAAATAATATGTGTTGAATCCATGGTCATGAAAATATGTTTGGTATTGTGATAATTATTATGTTTATGGTTTTTCAAAATTATTTTATTAGAAGTATTTTTAGTTAAGGTTGGTTTAATATTTATATATATTTTGTAAAAACTATGGTTGAAATTAAAGTTTAATAAAAAATAATTTAATGTGTCTGATTAAAAATATTTTTCAAAATAAAGTTATAAAAATAATTAAAAAAGATATATATTAATATTGATGGTTTTTAATTTAAATATTATAGATTTAACTACCACTATTACAGTATTAAATAAACAATAGTTTATATCAAATATTCTTTTATTGTTCTGTTAATTTATCTATAATTTCATCACATATGAAATTTATTCGATAAGGACTATAGTTTTCATGGTATTTTGAGCATGCAACAAAATTAAGTAAAATTTCATCAGAAACAAAATTAAAATTACAATAAAATTCTGCAAATACTATATCATCATGCAATGTCTTTCTAATTTATATAGTGTTATTAAATAATATTAAATACTAATTTTTCAAGTAAAATACAATTTAAAACAATATTGGGTCAGACGTGGTCCAATGAACAGTTGAGATGCTATTCATGTGAACAGTGCCTAGATGAGATTCACTTATACTGTTCATATGAATAGTATCTAGGTGAATTAATTCACATGGACACTCTTCACTACTTAAAGTGAATAGTGCCCAAGTGAATTATAATTTACCTAACATAGACATGTGAAAAGTAGTTGAGAGCTGCTTTTGACGAACCAGCAATTTCAACGGGCCCTACATATACAATAATTTGAGTTTTTAATATTATCAAACATATTATTTACACGGTTTGCTTTAAAAGCTACTATAACTGCGTAAACAAACAGGTTCTAAATAGTATTTTTAAATTACTTAAATTAATCTTAAAAATCCAATACCACTTCTCATATTTTAGGTTTTCCTTAATCATGCATGCAATAGAACCCTTTAATTTTATTTTTTTAAAATAAAGTATATATATACCCGAGAGATCAAAAAATTTAAAAGAATGGTATTTAATATTAGCTAATAGTTATAAAATTTAATTTTAGTAACCACTAGAAATCTAAAAAAAATATTGAATATTTAGCTGTTAAAAAATCATTTCAACTAAAATTCTACATTGTTAGATATATTTCAACAATTGGTTTTATATTACTCTCTTTTTTTTACTATTTTAAGCTTGAAACTCTTAATATATATATCATGTAGTCTACACAAAACATTAACTTTGTTCAAGAAAACATATTTAATTTTAATAAAGATGTTATTTATATCATTAATATTCATAAAATATTTAATTAATAAATATAATATTTAATTAATAAATTTAGAGTAACAATAAAGTTCTTGAGATAAAAAAAATATTTTGCAAGGAAAATTATAAACTTGTTATAATTATTAGATTCTTATTGCATTAAAGTATTGTTCCTTAATGTTCCTGATCAATGTTTTATTATGACTGGACATTAATTAGATTTATTAAGAATGATACATATTATGTTTTTTTATATATAAATAAAAGTAATTATTCTTATAAGTTGATATATAAGAGATACCTAGAACTAATCTGCATAAGAATTTCATATAAAGTGATCATTTGTGTTTATAAAAATACTTATGTGATAGTTATGTAAATGATCCTTAAACTTAAGATCACTAAGTTATCTTGTATAGAAAATATTATATTTTGATCTTGACTACACATTATCATAATCAAGAGTAACAAATAAGCATATATTGAAAATAAATTATTTATCATCAATTCAAAAATCATACATTCATTAAATCTAGGAATGCCAATAAACTTAATTGAATTTTAGTTAACTAAATTTGAACTTTTAAAAACTAAATTATTTAAAAAATAAAATATAAAGATAAAATTAAATTAAATTAAATTAAACAGAAAAAAGCCTAACTTTTAGAGGTACATCTAACCTTGGATGGTTATGACTATGATAATGTTAGGATTATCATAGCAACAACCATCTAAGGAAGGGATTGATGCTATTTGATAAGATATTAGGACTCTAAAATTTTTTAAATTTAATGTTTTGTATATATATTTTAGAAAACTCAATATATACATATACTTACTCTTAAATATTTTATTTTTATTTTTATTAATTTAATTAGAAAAAAATAAGGATGGTAATATTTAGTTATATTAGATTCGATAAATATGTTTTTTTATTAATTTTCAACACTAATCAACAAAAATATTTCTTTTAAAGGGAAATCCAGAATAAGAATTCTGGTTAGCCTACAGCTCTTCGATGTGAAATCTCTTATTCAGTGCTTTCCAGGATTGAAGTTAGAAGGGCACCTCAAGAAATCAATGAGGTGATGCTAAGGTATCATGCATGAAGCTGGACGGTAAGACCTTTATTTGTTCTCAAATCAAAAGAGAAGGTGGTGAAGCGCTGGATGCTAGCTGCAGCTGCTAATTCCTGTGATTAAAATATGCTAATGACGTTTTGCAGAGTATAATATCATTAATTCCCTTTTTAAGAACAAATAAAATTCTGATTCTTGAACGTGGTTAATTCCTGGCAAACGCTTGGACCCCAACATATAATTATAAATTGTAATTAAGCCGTCCAGATCTAATTCCCACCCTTAATTCTCCAATCCGAATGCACGCTTTGTATTGTTGTCGTTTATCTAGATTAATTAATTAATTACTTAATTATTGATTAATAGTGTAATTAAGGCAAAAAAAAAGAATAAAATTGTAAGTACCCTTTAAAGAAGTGGAAAATGATTAGTAACTAGGAAAGCATTTCTTCGAAGTGATTTTACATGTGTGTGTCCAATTGACTAATTGAGGCAAATGGATATGATTCTATCTGCTATCCAAACTCCACCACCCATTCCTCTAATGCAATTTTAAATGTAGGTCAAACAGTATCCACTATATTCTTAAATATCTTTATTCATAAGAGGTAAAGGAAAATTAATAAAGCTATGCCGATGGTCAATAATATTAATGCTTTGATCTCCTAACAATAGCTAGTGATGCATCCTAATCGGTTTCCTTTATACCTACTAAAGATGGTTTTATAGGATGACGAAATCATCATTATAATTTAATAACCCAATAAAAAAAAAACCAAGCATGATAGCAACCATGGTCCATGCCACCTTCAAAAGCTTCTCTTGCTCATTGGTTATTTTGTCAACCCATTAACCTAATATGCATGGGGCGGTTTCATTTATCTTTGAATCATTGCTGCAAGACCCAAATCAGTTTAGTATTGTTCATATCTAATTCGAGTTGACTTTTATTAAAAAAAAAGAATTAAAAAGAATTTTCTTGGTTAAAAAATTAACTTGTAATCCGGTTAATTTGATTAAAAGATTATTTTCAAAAGAAAATTAGGAAAAAAATAAAAGTTTAGATAAACTCATCTTACTAGTAACTCTAGTCTTACTCCTTGATTATATTTAACAACTATGTTATTTGCTAATAGTGCTTAATGACCACCATAATAATAATTATCATGATAATACTCTCTTAATATAATATCAGTAGTGAATCCCTTTAAAAGAAATATATAAAACAGAGCTGTTCAAAGTGAAATTCTGATTCCAAGCTACCATTCAATAGTGCAGTGAGTCAACTTGATCCATCCAATTGTTGACGTTAAATTTAAGGACAACTAAACAAGTAGAGTCCAAATTCTTTCCCATTGTTTATGTAAATCAGTACATATTTAGGTATTCTAAGTGTCTTCATTGCTTTTAAATTTAGCGTGTGATCAAGTAGCCAATTAGGGCGTTGGTTGACTTGGCAGGAAATTAAGATTTCTTATCAAATCCCTTATACTTAAAGGATCGAGGGATATTACTTTTGTGTTTGCTGTGTTTTGTTGCATATAAAATCTTCGGAATCTGTCTAAATAATTACTACTACATTCCTCTATATCTAATGTATGTGGGCTCAGTCACTTTGATCAGCGTGAAGTCAATATTCTTAAAGCTCGTGAGTTTTTTTTTTTTTGCATTTTAATAAGCTTATTTTTATATCGAATAATAGTTATTTCTCTCTCTTTTCCTTCCATAAACAAGTAAATTCTAATTAAAAGCATCGTTCTTCCAACCAAATCACCTTTCCATCAGGCACGCAATTTATTAAATTAAAGATCTTAAATATAATTATTATATTCATTGAGCATTTGTTAGTGTTGAAGAAAGAATGATGAAAGCTTACATTTTGATGATTTGTTAATGAAAATAAAGTATTTTGAGAAATTATTAAACATCTATATAGTAAGATAGTTATTCCTAGAATACCCTAAGAAATTTTCTCTAGTAAATGTTCTCACTCACGTAGGATCCCGAGAAGATGTATTATGGTAGGAAATAATTTTAAACGAGCGAAAAATAATATATATATATTTATATATATATCTCAAATTATTCAACATTGTTTATCCATGCAGTTCCAAAACAACAATCACCTTCAAGAGAACAGTTTTTTTCATATTTTTTCTAGTGATCAGAGTAATCTCTGACTTCTTCAGACCACCTAGAAAGTCTTTACCTAACCAATTGTTTCGATCCTTACCTTAATTTGAGTCCCTAACCAATCGTTTTGATTCTTTGATCATTAACTTAATTTAATTACCTCATGGTTTTAGTTAAGCCATTTAAATCTTATGTTAGCGAAAGTTAACTCAAAACACTCTTCATATATGAAAAAAATATATTTTTTAAGAAATAATGTTAGAAAAGAAAAGGATAGAATTGTTTCACGTTGATAAAACTTATTTTCTTACAATTTCATAATTTAAAAACTACAATTATATAAACTTAACTAAATAAAAATAAAAATATATATCTTCAATGGAAAAATAAGAATAAAAATATATATCTTCAATGGGAAAAAAAATTGACCTTAATTGAAGTTGTAGGGAGTTGGTTTATTTATTTTCCCAATTAGAAGTGCGGAATTCGTATAGCTTGGATCTATTTTGCCTTCAAATTCAAGCATGAAATAATTAATGAATTCGTATATCTTGGTTTTAAAAAAAATGTGTAAGAAATTATATTTCTTATTTTAGAAAAAAATTATATATAAAAAAGAGACAATTCTTGAGCAAATTAACAAAGTATGAATTTTTAGTAAAGTTAGGATTCAATCAATAAAACTAATTGATTAAGCACTCAATTGTTAATCACTAACCTCATAGTTAACTTGAGAGGCATACTTGCATGCATTCATTCAATTTAATATGTAATATCAGTAAACTGTAATTTGTAATATTCTCCTGGATCTTTTCAGCAGCTAGCTGGCAAGATCTTTATGTTTAACGCAGTCTCGATCATTCATCAAATACATATTAATTAATTAAATCCTAGTTAGCTTGTTCTAAATCACTAATGTCTCCAAGAAGTGGACGTACGTAGAAGAAATGTACATGTACAGTAATCAACACAAGTTTAAGACATTTTGAGAACTGGACTCGTGTACAGAAAGATAAGCATCGACTGTTGAGTGCTATTGCTTTATAGACAGACAAAGGGCACACTGTTTTCTTTTAGCCCTTCCTCGGTTTGTGGCAAAGCATGAACGATGGTTTTTATTCATGTTCTCTCTTTCAAAATAATTTGTATGCTTTGAACTCATCAACATCATACCTTTTTGTATGAGCGGTGCATATCATGGCAGCGGCGTATGTAGGAAAAACCAAATGATATAGAAATTGTGTTGGATTAGGGTTTTGAAATTGAAAAGATGGATATAAAAATGTATTATTATTATTTTTCTCCACTAATTTTGTATTTTTATCTCAAAACAATAATTAGATACTATATATATAAAAGACAATTAGTTATTCAACAATAGAGGGGCCCAAAATCCATACGTGAGGCCTTAAGTTGATTCCATATCTATTATTCTTTTGTAATTATATGTAATATTAGTTTTTATCATTTGTGTACAATTTAGGTATATATGTTGATTATCCTAGCTAGGTTGTTTGTGTGATCATGGGTCTTTGGCCCTTCAATCATGTTGCTCTCTGAAAGGGATTCCTTTGCTTCCACCTTAAGCCATTTTCACACTCAATCAAGTGTCATTGTCTGCATTATGGCTTACCTAAATGGTAATATTACACACATATACTTGTCATGCTTTATCCTTTTGAGTGAGACCATGGATGGTAGTGGGAGCTAATTAATTATTCACATTTATTTCTCTTTTTTTGGTATGAGCATTCTCTTTCACTAGTGTCACACAAGGAAGAAAAGCCGTCTAGCTGGTTGTGTATTGCCAACAGAATCGTTATTTTCTCTGCCTGTAGTCTTATAGGGTCCTTCTTAATTAAGATTTTAAACTACACAGAAAGATATTTTAATTAAGTTTTAGTTTATTTGCTATGTATATCTGTCACGCAACTGTTTTTAAATTATCAAGCTCTATCTTATATAATGTTTTTCTCGTTAATTAATTGAATTATTAGTTTGTATTATCAATTGAAATTAGATTATTTATCCCAGTAATTTTCTTAAGAAATCATCCTCCACGTTGATTTAATATATTCTTAAGAAATATATTTTTAGTGTTGATCTCAAAGTTCAGAAGTTAATAGATTAATAGTGTGTTTGGCTTAAAAGTATGGTGATTTTTTAAAAAAATATAATATTTTTTAAGCACAAAATACATCTTTAAAAGCAAAAAAAAAAAAAAAAAACATGATTTTTATCAAAAAAAAAAATAATAATAACAGAAGCTATCTCTCACTAAAATACACACTAAACATAATCATCTTCAATTCAGGCTTAGTGAAAACTTCCTCCAAGAAGAGATTTTCAGTGAATAAACCAAATTTAAATATAAATATGAAATGATTTTCAATGATTTGTTTGAACCGCATGAAACATATCAAATCAAATACCTGGTTTTAACGAATACTCACTTAGTTGCATGAATATTCTTGGATTATTCTGAGCTATGTACGTATACCACGTCAAAAAAATCTTAGTAATTAAAACTATAGTAATAGCGTTCTGTCAAATTAAGTTAAAGTCATTAGCTTTTGGTTCTAATCAGAGAACCAGATAATTAAGCAGAGAAAGTTGAGAGCAATTAAGCTGAAATTAAGGAACCAAAAATGAAGGAATCCTTCCAGCCACTCACTCACTCACTCTCTCTCTCTCTCTCCCCCCTCATTTGTATCACCACTTTACTGACAAGTGAAAAGAACTGGAAGCCAATGAAAGGGCTTTTTCATGGTGGCGTATGCTGGTGGGTCCCTTTTGAGCACACGGTTCGAAAGGCCTTTTGGACTCCTACAAATACCCACATCCCCCCATTCTTATTGCCATCAAAGCGAGCAGCCTTCAATACTAATTCAGTAATTATATTCTTTGTTATCAAACACCACAACCTCCTCTTGCTCACATCTTCTGCAACCCAGCACCCAGTGGTCTGTCTCTCAGACCTCTGTTGGATGCTGCTGCTGCTTAGCATTCATTTCCTTGCTTGAGGTAACAATAAAACTCCCTTAACAGCCTAGCTATGTCATACTAGTGTATGTTTCTTATGCTACACATGCTTGATCAGTTTTTTCTTGTAGTATAATTTATTTGCCACAATTCCGTACAGGTAATTGGAGAAGATTGTGTTCCTGTTATTTCATCATCATCTTTCAGTGTGTATATATATTTATATCCTGGAGATGTCATCTTTGAGCAAGAGTCTTCGCTTACCTTCTTCAACTCTCGAAGAAGAGAACATGATGGTCCCAAAGAGGCAGGGCATAGTTTCCATTCTTGGGTCTGATGTTGAAGGAAACAAATCTGCTGCAGCTTCTCTAAGGAGAACTCTCTCAGCTGATATGTCCTCCAAGAAATGGCAGGCACAACATGGGTTCTATCCCCTCAAGAAAATTGCATCGTCTGACCATTTCCCGGCCTGTAATATCACAGACTCTTCATCTTCAGAAGATGAGGATTATGAAGACCGGCCTAAAGCGA
Organism: Populus euphratica; assembly: GCF_000495115.2. Classification (NCBI taxonomy): domain Eukaryota; kingdom Viridiplantae; phylum Streptophyta; class Magnoliopsida; order Malpighiales; family Salicaceae; genus Populus; species Populus euphratica. The sequence continues at coordinate 487,005 of NW_011499980.1, forward strand.
CTGAAGCTCAAGGGAAATTTGATATCTGGAGCTCAATTCAAGAAGACGAGAACAAGAAAGAGGTTGAAAAGCCAGGGCAATTTGATGTGTGGAGCTCAATCTTATCACAGAAAACAAAAGAGGACTCCAAGAATGTTCAACCTTATGTCCACCCTCTTGTTAAGAGATCAGCAAGTTCTTTAAGCGAGAAGAGCCTTGAAATATGCACTGAAAGTCTTGGATCAGAAACTGGTTCTGATGGATTCTCGTCATATCCACCATCAGAGACTGGTGATGCAGAGGAGGACAAAGAAGAAGAGCAAAGACAAGAGAGAGTGACACTAAAGTTTGACACAGAAGATTTGCGAGTAGCCAAGTATAATCTTGCAGCAGCAAATTGCAAGAAATCTCAACCAAGATCATTCCCTCCTCCAATCCCTTCACTATCTACCCGTGATGGGGCTTCTGTACACATGAAGTCTCGTCGCGATAATGGTAGATTGGTTCTTGAAGCTGTTTCTGTTCCTTCACATAAAAACTTCCATGCTCAGCGCCAAGACGGTCGCCTTGTGCTCACCTTTGTCAATACTGTTGATCAAGACGAAGAAGAGAGACAAAAGAACGAAGAAAAGAATGTTATGGGACAGTTTGATTTCGAGTTTGAGAATTCTAAAGATGAAAAGGAGTGTGAAGAAGATGAAGAGGAAGTGGAAGAAGAAATAGAGGAAGATGTGGTGGAGGATGGCGAGAACGAGAGAGGAGGAGACGAGGGGGCGAGGTTTGTGATGGAGGAAGCACCAAAACTGTCAAGTGGGGTGACAAGGGTGCATAGGCTGGCGCTCATGATGGACAAGTCCTCGGTGTTCGCAAATAGAAACCCAACATGGCCTCACAAGTTCAATGACATTGCCAAGTTTGGTGAGGTGGAGCCAATCACCTCCCTGACACAATCACTCCCCCCGCGGCCCCCGGTGGCTCGGATGATACCCTCTTCCCCAGCAGCCACCATGGCAGCCACCGAAGTCACAGCGAAGGCAGCTGCGTCTTTTAATGCTTGTGAGTACTTTTGGAAGCCAAAGTCCATGACAACAACAACATCAGTTCTTAACCCAATTAGCCAAGAAGAAGCATCGTCATTAGGAATCCATGACAACAAATTGGCCCTTTCGAAGAAGTTTGTTCCAGATGAACAACAGGAATTGGTGGTATTGAGAGGGAACAAGGGAGAGTACTTAGTTCCTTTGTTAAAGAGTTGCAAGGAACCCAGGAAGTCACTATTGTTTTGGGAGCCCCATTGCATTGCCACCTCCTGATGGTCCATCCTCATAATCCAAGACTTAATCCCAATCCCCAAATGCAAATCCCAGTCTACTATTACTACAATTATCACTTTATAGATGTATTATTCTATGATGTCCCTTTGTCTCCCTATTTTTCACTTCCACTTCTTGAGGGAAGGTGTTGTGTAGTCAAATAAAGCGTACTCAAGGGAGACAGAATATATACTTTGATTTAGCAGATCAAAGAGAAACAAAAGAAGAGATGACTTGACAGTGTTGTTATACAACCTTTTTTTATCAGCCTGTGCCGTTAATAGATGAACAAAATCTTAGCATCATCTTTGACCTTGGTGGACTGTCTTGTCTGTCTCTAATAAATCACGGTGGGTGGTCTCTCTTTTATTTCATTTTCCTTGCTTTTCCATTTCTTCAGCTAGCCAATGAGCTTTTAGTGTTGGTCTTGTCTGCCCTAACAGTTCTTAGCTTTTGGAACACCATGATCATCCTTGGATGTGGGATGTTGTTGTTTGGCTTAAGGTTATCATTGTGAAGGATATTTCTGATCAATTAATACTACTTCCATATTTTAATCCTATCACCTCTTACTTAATTTGTATTTGGTATTATTGTAGCTTTTATAATTAAAAAAAATTATAATTCATAATTTATTTTCATTAAAGTTTTAAAAGAGAATTTCCAATAAAATTATAATTAACCAATCAAAAGTAAAACTTACATCGCAACACATGATGACACTATAGAAACAAACAAACAAAAACTTGATTGATTCACAATTCTTCTTGAGCAGATGCGAAGTCATTGAAGGTTATGTGATCTCTCAACAATTCCCTGAAGAAGATGGAGGCCCGAGAGCAAGTGATTTTAAGTGTCATGGCTTAATGGCACTATGGAAGCTAGATCAGCAGTTTTGCGAGTTGACACAGTCTACTTATTAAAAAAGATTTTGTAGATGCTCAGTGGGTGCATTGTGGCATGTGAGCATTGTGGCATGTGAGTCATTGCACTGTGAAATATAATAATAAAATGATGATTTTTCTTACAATCCAATCAAAAAGTTACTACAAATTGAACAAAGGAAATAAAGACTTTATACCTTATTTGCCCTTCCAAGCCAAATTTTCTAAACCTGGTTGATGGGGTTAAACAGTGAAATGACTTATTTGACCTTCGACGGGCTCTATCATGTATTTATTTAAACAGTGAAATGACTTATTTGACCTTCTATGCAAAATTTTTACATCTTAAGTTTAGGGATCTTTGTATCTTTTCATATTGGTTTTTTTTAACAACAAAGTTTGTTGAGGAGCTCTTCGGTAATTGATTTTATATAAATATTATTAAAACATGGCTAGATTGTGTGCCATGTGGATTATCTCCATGGTCTTTGGACAGCACATGACATGTGATTTCTAGTATGACATTTCATTCGTCTTGGCCTCCCCTCTATCATGCAGTGTGTTTTCGAAAGGGCTCAAATGAAGTTTTTTTTTTTCCCATCTTTTCCTGTTGATTTTCACATTGACCCTGCAAAATTTAAAAACAACTTTTTAATTTATTATTTTTTTATATTTGGTTTATTTTTTTAATTATTTTTTATTTTATTTAAAATGATTTATGAAATTAGTATAATTTATTTTTTAATTTTACCCTTCTTCAATTTTTCTATATTTTTTTAATTCATATTTATTTTATTAAAATGATTTCTAATTGTTTTGTTTAGTGATTTTGCTTCTTTTGAAGTTTTTTTTCTACCAATTTGATCCTGTTTATTTTAATTGCTATTTATTTCCTTGAAAAATTTTTAAAATTGATATTATTTTCTTATGTCATGCTTCAACATTGAATTTGTTAGAAATTGAACTCATATTTAGAATCTCATTAGCTGTTAGTTTGGAAAATTAACCCAAGTTTAAAAAACTCGTCCGGAGTCACTTTTTTTTCTTTTTGTAAGTTTTTTTTTCAGTTTCATTCCTCGGCATTTATTTAATTGGAAATTAGACTTTGTTTATTTTTTATTTGTTTTTTATAGAATTTTTCACTAATTTTGATAATAACTGGAGTTATCTTAGGTCATTTTATTTATCATTCTCTGTTAATTTAAAAAAATAAAAATTTTATTTTTCAATTATATTAAATTGATGGAATAAATATAAGCATAAGATGTTCATTTTATGAAGTTGTGTTTAATTTGATTTATGGGACATTGCTCTGATAGCAGTGCAGCCTCTCTTGTTATCATTATGAAGCTTTCACAATGATTTTTTAACCATCTAGATAAACTCTTTCTAATATTTAAGCAATGTCCACATCGAAGCAATAGTAGGTCTTTAATGAACTTTTCTTCATTCTTCTTCCAAATATAATACTAGAAGATTAGTTTTTATGGTTAATTATTGTCTTTTTTTTGTTCATGTTATTTGCAATGTATTTTTAAAAATTATATTATTAAATTAATTTAGTTTATTAAACCAAGTTTAGTTAATAATCTAGATCTCATATTTTTTCTTTTTTCTTTTGAAACACTAACATCGCCTTTATATTTTTTTATGTTAGGAAAAAATTAATTAGGGTCGCGACATAGTATAAGCCATCTATCTAGCCAATAACTATAAAAAATAAGAAAATGGAGGTTTGGGAGCAATAAATAACTAGGATTTCTAAGATTTAACACTTGATTTTACAACTAGATAATTAACAAACGTTAAACCAAGTATGGAAAACATTGTATCATGTGAGTGAAAATATTATTCACTATAACAGTGTTTCACATTTTTTATCCTCACACTAAAACATTTAACTCTAACTGGTCGGGAGATTGAAGTATTTTTATAAGGCTTATTAATTATTACCAAATTGATTATATATATCAATTGCAAAATGAAACAACCAAAATGTTCTTGGAAGCAAAAAATTTAAAAATAACACCAAGAGGCAATGTTGTTAAAAGTGTTACCGCATTCTTTTTCTAGTGATGCAGCATATGTTGGCGATAATGGTCTGATTTATTATTAGTGAACCTTTTTTTTTTGTTTTCTCCCCTGAAAATTATAGATTGATCTTTTTGTTGTTAGTGTTTCAACTTTAATCCTAATTCTTTTTATTTTTAATCTTTTTCTTGATCTTTTTGTAAAAGTTCTATTTTTAATTTCATCCTCTCATCCCAATTTGCTATATATATTATTTTATTCTAATTTATTCCTGATTATTTTGATTAATTTTTTTGTGCTTTTTGTTGAATTAATTTTTCTTTTCAATTTCACCCTTCAATTAAAATTTTGTTTTTAATTTTCACTTCAATTTTGATCCTCATTCTTTTTTTTTATCTTTTTGTTCAATTAATTTTTTTAATTCTACCCTCTGATTAAAAAATAAAATTTATTTTGTATGTTAATTTTGATCTTTTTTCTTTTAATTGTTATTTTTTATTTTGAATCATTTTGTGTAATTGATATTCTTTTTCCAAGTTAATCCTTCAATATTTAAATAGTTAGAAATTGGATTTTATGATTTTTTTAGATAAAATATTTCTAGTCTAATTGCCCAAGTCACAGGTTTGAAAAGTTAATATGAATTAACATTATTTTTTATTATTATATCTACTTATTTTCTTTTTAGCTTGTGATTTTTCACATTTTATTTTATATCAAGTTATCTTAATATCATGACCTAGGTTGTAAGATTGATAAATTAACTCAGGTTAAATTATCTTCTTATTCTATGAGTTACAAGTTTGTCATACTAACTCAAGTTGACTCGAACTATTTTTTTATTTTTTTATTTAATTTTATCTTTTCATATTTAATAAGTCGGGGTTTAAGGTACATTGTTTGTCCCCATTTACAAAAAAAAAAAAAAAAAACTCAAGTTATTGTTATCATTTTTTTTTTGTTCATTTGCTCTCATTACCTTTTTTTATCATCTAATTAAATAAAATTTATTTATTTATTTAACCTCATCTAGTCTATGATTTAAGTTGTAGATTTTTTTTCATTCTTCAAAACATATTTGTGCTACATGAACATCATTTTTAAAGCAAAAAAAACACTTTGTGGCAAGTGTGGGTACATGGTTAGTCTTTAAACTAAAATCAGTTATTATCATTATCAAATTCGAATTAAAATTATATTTAGCATTTCTCCAATATTGTTTCATTGTTAATAAAATTGAACATGATTCATATTTAAACCTCCAACACCTTATTCATCCATATAATACAATTTGGTTATAAAGAATAAAATTTATAACGATGATGATGATATTCCAAACTTTTTTATTGTAGTTATTAATTTTTTTTAAAAAAAGGTAATCTTGCATAAATAAAGACAAAAGGGAAAAGAAGAATTAAAATGTCTAATGTTAGTATTATTTATTCATTAGAAACTTTTTAAATAGAAAAACTTTTGGTAGATCTATTATATAGAAAACAAAATATTTTTTTAATTTGTGTTGCAATTTTCAAGAAAAAACTATATCTATAACCATCTTTTAGCATTCTCACTAAAAAAAACAAATGTTATGCATTTGGTTTCTTCTGTCTATAACCTCTACATATTTATTGTATAATTTTAATTAAAAAATGAATGGGATTTCTTATTTTTTATTTAAAAAAATATTATTTAATTGTCAAAAAATAATAACAATAATACCAATGCTATTAAACATCAAACTAAACCGAATGATCTAATCAGAAAATTAAATCAATGAAGCAAGTTATTAAATTACTTTGATGTTTTTGTATTGAATTATATTGTAGAAACAAAAAAAAAATCTACAAATCAAACTCCACCATGTGTCATTTATTATTATTTTTTTACACATGAAAGGATAAAATAAAATTAAAATAAATAATATGAAAAATAAATGGAACTTCATATATTTCTTGGTCAATGAAAAGTTGATACATGAGATGAGATATTTAAAATATCTTGTTATATATACAAGATCTTATAAATAAAGATCAACCAATAAAAAAATGTTATATAATATTAAAAAAGGACCTGAGAGCCCCTACAAACCTCTATAAATAAAGGGTCTCAACCTAGACAAAAAAAAAATGATTCTTAAAGATACAAAATTTTTCTTCAAGACAATTTTTTCAAGCAAGAAAGCTCTCTAAAAAACACTAAAGCCTCTTTCATCTAAGCTTAAAGTTTATAAAGAATGAAACTATATTGGATCAACCAAAAATACCCCATAAAATTTCTTGAACAACACTTTGAAAACAAATCAAAGGTACTCTTCAAATCATCAAATTACCAAATCTCATTTTGCAATACACGCTTAAATTTGTGTTCTTATGAGGCAAATCTTTACAAATAAATTAAATCATCACATATCAAATTTAAGGGAAGAATCAAATAATTGTTTATTCTTTTGAAAGAATATTTTAAATAAAGATTCTACTCATTCATATATATTTAATAAAATTAAATATTTGTACATGCGTGCTTGTCAAATTTTAGGTGTTTAAAATTATGTCTACAAATTTCTAGCGACTACACAAGGGTCATCTATACCTCTCATCTATTCCCTTCAAACAAGAATTTTCAACAACCTCTCAAAGACAAATAGAAAGAACATGATCATCATTGTCACTTCCAAAAGCAGCAAGGCTACTGATACAAGTGGCTGACATACCATTGAAGATTCTTCAACATTGCCATTGAAAACAAAATCTATCACAGAGTTGTATATGCAAACTATGTCAATTCTCAAACTATTATCTACAAGTAACTCCACCAAAAAAGTCAAAGGAATTGCATAGATTTTTCTTAGACACTCAAGGTGACTACTTTGGTAATTCACCCATGGAGACTTCTTCATGTCAATCATCAAGTAAGGCTTTGATTTTTAGCTTCATGTCAATGATGACAACTAAGACAATATCTTTGAAGGATTAAATGATTAACTTAACGAAACTCATAGAAGGGATTTCAACTTCACTCAAGTTAAAAGATCATGAGATAGTAAAGTTGATGAACAAACTCGAAAGCATGAACAAGGAAGGCCAAACTTTGGCAACTAAGGCCATGTAAGTAGATCAATTAAATATCATTAAGGATTTTATAATCAAAGCTATAAGGAATATTCATGGTATTACCAATAGCATTTTCACCACGAATTAATTGAAAGAACTTCTTAAGGATGCCATCATGGACCAAGCAGAAAGTTCAACCTTTATATTTTTATACAAAACCGTATACCTAAATGATCAACCTACTAAGGATACCTTTAAGTTATCAATGACCAAAGTCTCAACAATTCGATGGCAACGAGAATTCAAGGCAATATATGGCTTACTTTATATAGACTTGTAACAATGCAAGAACTAATAATGATCTCATGATAAAACAATTTGTTCATTCATTGAAAATTAATGTCTTTGAATGTTACGCGAGTTTCTTAACCGCTTCTACAACATTTGTCATATGTTCAGTATGGTTGAATTCACGAATGCATGTCAGTGGATGGAAAAGTCTATTATCAACTGCATTCATCGATAGCGAAACCTTAGCCTCAGTTATAAGGATTGACTAACTAAAAATTTTATGTTAGATGTGTGTATTCAAAAGATACATTGGAGACTACACTATATTTTATAATGCATTAAACCAAAATATTTTGAAAAATCAACTACTTAAACACACAACATGGAACTTAGTATTGCTGCAATTGAAAGCTCGTCATTACCTATGCAAAAGCTGAAGATAAATAAACTTAAAGGTCATAGATTCAGAAAGAGTGCTCTAAAGGTCAATGAAAAGCAGTCTTTAGTAATTAACTTTGTTGCCAAAAAGGTACCAACTATAGTTAAGAGGAATAATCGTGCAACATTGACTACTTTTCAAAAAAGTGAAAGAAAAAAGTCATCCATGAAAGAATGACAAGAAAAGGTGTATCCATTCCCATATTTAGCATACTAAATGATTTGCTTGAGGTAAATTGACTCAGACATATCTAGCATACTAAATGATTTGCTTGAGGTAAATCTCATCGAGTTGCCAATGGTAAAATGTCTCAAAAAGGCGAACCAAGTAGACAATCCAAATTATTATAAATATCATTACTTGATCAATCACTCCATAGAGAAATATTTTGTGTTAAAAAAACAAGATCATGAGGTTATATAAGAATAAGGACATCATTTTTTATGAAAAAAGAACAGCTTTTAACACCACAAATATCATAAATTCAGGTCCACATCAATCACTCCTTATAATAATTTTTGGCTTCCTTAAACCAATGGAACTTGATGTTCTTTTACCTACAAGCTTCACTAGATTCCTAAATTAAGCTTTGTGTATAACCCTTATACCTTAAGTTAGTGACTTAAAGCTTAATTTATCTGATGATAGTGACAATAAAGGATGGACTTTAGTCACTCATAAAAGAGGGGTAAAGAAAGGCACTCGTATGATAAAGCTAACTATAATATGAATCTTAATGGTGAAGAAGGCAATTGATGAGCTGATACATTGAAAGATACGTTGAAAACCCATAGCAATTAGATAAGAGGTTTTTCCAACTCAAAGCTTCAAAAAACTCAAGGTTGATGAAGCTGAGAATACATCAAGTTGAGAATGATGGAAAATCTATCTATAAATTGTTGTTAGGTTGATGAAGAGAAAACTTCTATTAAAGAAACCATGGAAGAAAGCCATAATGACTCTCCAAACTTGTCTCGTGGTGTATGCACCACGTAGATAGCTATTAATGATGAAGACTTATTATTTATATTCAAACTTTATAATCATTTTTTTATCAAAAGATACGTCGTCAAAAAGATGGTGAATTGTTTTTTAGTAGATGATGGTTCAACTATCAATATACTACCTTTTAAAACCATAAAAATAGCTTGAAATTTCTATAGATAAACTCTTCCCAAGACATATGATGATTCAATGCTTTAATCAATGAGGGAAAAACATTATAGGAAAGATAAGACTTGTGATACATATGAAATGTATGGTGTCCAATGCATTTTTTTACATCATAGATGTCAAAACTACTTATAACTTACAACATGTTACTTGAATGACCATGGATATATGAAAATGGTATTGTCTCTTCAACACTCCATCAATGCTTTAAGTATTGTCAAAATGGATAAATGAGAAAGATAGTGGTGGATATCGACCCTTTTACTATAGTTGAAGCCCACTTTGTCAACACCAAGTTCTTTTTGAAGTCAGTTACGATGGGAGAACATTTGACCATTAAAATGAGAGAAAAGTTGACTCTAAAAGCTTAAAAAGGCATAAGTCATTGACAAATGAAAGAGTGACTCCTCCAATAAAGAATAAAGAAAAAGAAAAGATAGTGGAAAACTTTGTTGATAATAAGGTATCATGTAAAGCCAATGTACTAAGATATATCCTAGTATCAACAAGAAAAAAGGGTCATTCTTATTTTACCAAGGATGAATAGAAGATCACTAAAGGCATTGAAAACTTGACCTTTCTAACTACTAATCTCGCATTAATCAAGGTCTCAGGACCTTTATTAAAAGGGTTTATTCATCAAACTAAGTCAGTGGTTATAAATCTTGAAAGACTCCCTAATAAATGGTTGAATGGCTTTGATCCTAATGTTTATAAGCTTCTAGCCAAGGCTATTTATAATTGTGTAGATGTTAGTAAATTAGCAAAAGATAGTGATATGACCTGAACTAAAGGTAAACAAGTTTCTACAAAGACTTGGAGAAAGAAGAAAACTTCCAGCGAAACTTCAAGAGATGGTTTTGGGTATGAATCTTCTACGCTGCTTCATTTTAAAACTAAAAAAAGGCCTCACAATATATAAATCTGGAAAAAGTGAAAGATAAATAGCAAAGTCATCCTACACTTCTTAGAGTTTAAGTTTGGGATCATCTTGATGTGACTATGACTCGTGCTTCAGTCTTTGATAGAATTGGAACCCAAAAGAGTGAAATAACTCTGAAATAAATGTTAGTCTTCACAGGACTTGGATTACCCAAATCAAAAGATGATAAATATTGTTATCCATTTTTGGATTCTCACACAAAAAATAACAAAATACAAAAAAATATGTATCAAAAAATATATATTGGGAAGGAATCCAAAAAATAATGGAAGTGAGAAAATATAATACAATGCATCATTAACCCATGTAACGAACTTTCGACTAATGACTCGCAGATTAATTGGTCTTAAGACATTAAGTGTTGAGACACCTCTTCGAGCTTAATAACTCAGGTTGCAAATACTAATAGTGTAATGATTGATTTCCTTAAACTTTTCTCCTCAACTCATGTATCAAGTGTTGGGCCAATAACTCCCAAGTCAGTTGACTTTAGGGTATTAAGTGTTAAAACACTCATTCGAATTTAATTGTTTAGGTTAGGGAGGCTACGAAACCAAACTTATTTATGTTTTTATTATCATCATTTATTTATTTTGCAAATTATATATTACCCATTTCCTTTAGTTGTTACATTTAACAAAAGAACATAAATAATATAATAATCTAATTTATAACCCACAATCATATGTTAAAGTGTGTATGTGTATGAAAATAAAGGTTTAAGAATGCTTGTTAAATGAGTATATAAGCAGAATCAAGTAATAACAATTCGAGAGCTTGTAAATCTAAATATTTCAAGAGAAGTATGTGATAGACCTTGTTATCAATATTGCAAATAAATATTGAAAAATATTTACTAAGATGCGTCTCAAGAATCAATAAAATTTTTCCTTACTCTATCATTATAATAATAACAGTTTTATAAATGGTTTATAAAATAGAAAATATAATTAATTTTTTTAAATATCAACAATTACCTTTTTTCTCCATAATTAAAATGATATATTGTCCTATTGAATAATAATAAACCTTGACAGGTTATGCACCATCCACCATAAATTTATGGCATGCCATGCATTTGTAAAAAATATTAAAATAAAAAAATAACATGCACCCAAAAGATAGGAATGTCAATTTAATTTTAACTTGAATATTGAAATAAAAATAAATAATTTTTTATAATTATTCTATTTAATAAATAATAAATATTATTTAATAGTTATTATCTAAATATATAAATTAACTTGGGTATTCAATAATTATTATCTAAATATATAAATTAACTTGGGATAATAAATAATAAATGCTGATCTAATAGATAGTAGATGGTGTCAAATTTAATAAAAATATTATATAAATATACATGTTAAACATTTATATTCATTCAATTCCATATGCTATTTACATCTTAATATTAACATAATACATCCACATGTATGCGTGTTTGTGTATAACATTTATAATTTTATTATTTAATATATTTACACACACATACACTTCAATTTTATATATTATTATTTTATATTTTATTAATTAATAGTTAATAGTTATAAAATGAATAATAATAAAAATACCTCAATTCTTATGAATAAAATAAATATCTATTTTTTTAACTTCATAAATAATTTATAAGGTATAAATATAAATAAACCCCACCAATGTCTACTCGCTGCCATCTCTACAAAAGGAACCGAACACCAGATTTCCACAGCAAATCCGCGACCTCAATTGGATTTATGTTCGGTCCAATAATGACAATATTGTATGAAGTTTTTTTTTTTTTTTTCCGGCCGGGAATTACGAGGCCGTAAATTACGAGTCATCAAAATATTTGGAGGAGGAAGAAAATATAAGTGTTGGATTTTCGAAATTAAGAGGTCCCTATTGTTCATTGAGTCACTCATTTTAAACTATAGCCACAATTGGGTCCTTCATAGTTTGGATTTATAACAAATTCAACCTCTCCCTAGGTCAATTATTATTAAAAATGATAATTTGCTAAATTTTCTGGTGTTGTACCGTTAACTTAATGGAGATTAGTTAAAAGAAAATTGAAAAAATAATTATGGATGACTATTCATTTGTCACATTTCTAGTATATTTTTATTGGAAACCAAAATTAATTTACTTGCATTACCTATTATCTAATTTTGATATTTATACTGGATTTATCTGGTATTCATTACTTAAATAATTTTTATTAGTATTATTAAACTTGATATGGCTTAGCTCCGTGGATTAATCAAAATTTTAATTCAGCCTAGGTTTTAAAAAAATTGAATAAAAGTTAATTCAATAAATCAACTTATCCAGTATAAATTCATATATAATTTTTTTAAAATGATATTATTTTAATTTTTTTATAAAATAATATCATTTTAATCAATCAAATTAAATCACATAACTTATGACTCAAGCTATAATTAGGTTAAGTTTAATATATTTGTTATTTGTTATTTATTATTTAATATAACATAAAGAATTTTCATTGGATTCATATTTATTAGAGGTTGTTTGGAATAAATTCCCTGCTATAATTGAATCCAATTTATAATTAAGTTGAAGTTATATTTTAGAAGAGATAGAATTTAAATAATTTTGCTTTTTATATTACTTCCATACCCTTCATTTTATTTTCTCAAATGTCTCTAAAAAAAAGGATATGGGTAAATAACTATTTTAAAAAAACTAGTTTTAATATTAAATTTTTTTATTTGAAATTATAGATCAAAGGGGTTAACTTCTAATTTATTTGTGTACAATTTTTAAAGATTAAATTTTATTTAAAATTCAATTCTTAACCTTCAAAATAATTCCAAATATTAGTTTCCATTAAAAGAATTCAAGGTTTCGAAAATGTTATTAGAAGAAACTAATTTTGCATTAAAATTAAAAGGATTCAATTGCATTTTGTGGAACCATAGGGTCGAAAATGACTCAATCACTGAATCACAGGGACCTCCACCAACGAAAAACCTAGAAAAGATAGATAGAGAAGCACGAAACAAGGGAACGACCATACAGCGGGGAAGAAAGAGAGAGAGTAAAAGCAGCTAAAAGCGAGCGCTATGGGAGAAGCAAGCTCCACCACCGCCTACGATGATATGCTTCTCAAGAGCTTCTTCGCTGAAGTCAGCGAAGTCGAGCGAGATAACGAAGTCACCAGGTCTCTCTCTCTGTAATTAATTAATTCTATTTATGTGTATATACATGCATTTGAATCGTAATTGGCGTTTTAATTAGGGTTTATGATTTTGAACCAAAACTGTATCTATCTACTTGCCTGTGATTTGGATATTGCCTTTTCTTTTCTTTTCTCTTCTTTTCGATCGATTGATTATTTGATGTGTTAATTATAGAGATTAAATTGTGAATTTTGTGCTTGAATATTATTTTTTTACTTCAATTTATTAATTCACTCATGTAATGTTAATTTTTGAGAAATAAACATTTGATTTACTTGAATTCATTTAATTAATTTTTAAAGATCGATGATATTATTTCAGTGATTGAATGATCTTTGAACATATCATCGTAATCTGTTGTAAAATAATGCTCCATTGGAATGTTTAGAAAGAGATGGTTTAGGAAATTTGGAGAAGTTGAACAAAAAAGAGTTGAAATCTTCTACATTGAGAAACCCTTGAAACAACTCAGGGTTTTTGTAAAGTTTTCTTCTTCTTTGTTTTTTTTTTTATTTAGTATTTTGAAAAGTATCCATTGATTGATTCATCTCCATCTTTCATCTCAATAAGTTATACTGATTTGCATTATCATAGAAGCAAATATGTCATTGGTGAGGAAGGGAAGGGAAGGAAATCCATTTGATAGCATTTGATGCTATTTAGATACTATTTCCTTGTGTAATGTTTAAATTGGAAACTTCTCATTCTATTTCTGTTCTAATTTATTTTTGTCTCCTTGGAAAAATTTTATAACTCTTTAGGATTCTTTCATGCTTCAAGTTAAACCCATTTGAATATCTAAATTTACCATTTGAAGCATCTCCAGAGGATGTCAAAAAGCAGTATCGTAAGGTAATTATTCTCTTCTAGGTGATGGGATTTACTGTTTTACTATTGTGTTCATTATTTAGCAACTTATTCACAATTTCACATGCTTTGTGTGTAATTTCATGCAGTTATCTTTGTTGGTTCATCCTGATAAGTGCAAGCATCCACAAGCAAAAGAAGCTTTTGGTGGTAAATTTTTCTATTCATTATATCTTGCATGGTTTGTGAGAACATGAATATTGTGACTGGCTCGTTATCTTTTATCATATTGATTTTCTTTTCACAAACTGGAAATACAAATTCTTGCGTTGACTTGAAAAGATGTCAACTCCAACTTAAGGTCTTCTGCCATGTTTTGGACAAATCAAGTTTAGACCTGGAATACTGTATCTGGCCAAATATTTTAAACCAAACTCGATCCAGATCCAGCCTAGCGTGAACTTAGCTCAATCCATCATATTAGTAGAACTGTACATATTGAGAAAACCTGGCTAACGCAATAGCAACTGTTATTTCCAGACATGAAGTGTAGATAAATTACAGGAAGTTGTAATTTTTATAATTCGCAGTGATATGATTTCTTCGGCATAATGAAACTGGCAGTGTGAAGGTGCATCATGATTTGAAGTAAAGAGGAGATAGTAAATGATGGCATATTTATGGTAATTTGATTTTCTCTTGGTGTTGTGGTTGAAAAATGGACCTGAAAATGTTAGATTTTGTATCCAGATAAACTTATTGCTTTATGGAAGACTAGCCTTGGACCTTTGGTAAAGCTCTTAGAAGCTATATGCACAACTGACAAACACAACTGACAAACAATAAGTCTCCTTCTTCAAAAAGATGAAAATTAGGAAATAATTAAGAATATACTTCCTATTGAGATTAAATTAAGATAGATGTGATCTACCTCCACAAAAATATTCTTCTGTCTTTTAGCCACAGTGATGCAAGAGAGTTATTGTGCCAGAAGACTTAAAGGATTGCAAGTGATATGAATTGGTCTAAAGCAGAAAATCAGAAAATTGAAGAATGACCTCACTGGCGCTGTTACAGGTTTTAGACTTTGGTTATGCTATGCTCGACTTAACTCTGATCTTTAAGGAGACTATCATTCCAATGTGTTGTGTATTTGATGGTTGTTTGTAATTTGTGATGAACTGTTTCCGGATGGCTTTTTGATTGGTAATCCATGTATCATGTGAACAGATAAGGAATAACAATCATAACCATATGGGTGCATTAAGTATTGATACATAACTTGGAAATTTTTTTCTTCTGGAAGCATACTTTAATGGCTCACTCACTTGGCATCATTAACTTGTGAGCAGCATTGGCAAAAGCCCAGCAACTCTTACTTGAAGAACAAGAAAGAGATTATGTTCTTACCCAGGTTAATGCAGCAAAAGGTTAGTGCTAGAGATTTGATGGTTTACTTTCCCCCTAATGTTTTAATGGATTGCATATGATTTTTTGTGGAAACAAAAAGGCAAATGTTAATGGTGATTTCATGTTTGTTTATGCATCTTGTTTATTTTCCTATCCCCTTTCTTTGTTGCTAGAGCATATATCGTGTATGTATCATCTGTCTTATGTGGCAGACACATTTGGTCCTTAATTAAGATGTATTTGCATTTTCCAAGTTGATATGAGAATTGCTACTTCTGTAGCCACATTTGAAGGGGTACATGCTGAAATATCCAAAAGCATGGGCATTGTGTTTTCTATGTTTATTGTCCTCTGCATGCTGAATTAGTGCATTCCTGATGTTGAATTTCAGCATATCTGTTCACACTGTCTATTCTTTCTTTTCTTCTTTTTTTTTTTAATTTTTCAAATTGATTTTTATGAAGAGCTTATAAATAATGTAATTGGAATTTGCAGAAGAACTTCGAGCAAAGAGAAAGAAGCAGTTGAAGAAAGATACAGCCTCCAAAATAAAGTCATTGGTTGACGAGGTCTGTGAGGTTTTAATTAAATATTTGTCATTGATTGCTTCTTGTATTTGTGCCAATGGATCATTCTTGATGTAGAATTAACATGAAATATCTTTTAGGTTGGATACTAGAGGTTTCGAGCAAATGATTAAATTACATATTCAACACCCATCTCCCCAATTTATCCCAAAAAAAAAACAGAGAAGATTTGGTAACTACAGTCACTGCAAAACTTTCTCAATTCCTTCTAGTTGTCAAACACTTAAAATGAGAGGTGTCTGTCAAGTTTTACTTGGCAGTAGAAAATCTGAAGAGTTATTGATCAAAGCCAGAAACTTGTGGGTAGCTCTTGTGATTTTGCTATGCCCTAGGCAATGTTGAGCATTTACCTTAAATAAAATGCTACTAAAAAAAATGTTATCATTGTTGCTAAAGTTTCTCAAGGTAAAACAATACTTGTAGAGAATAAACAATGATTGCCTTAGCTTCAAAAAAGAGAATTGACAGTGGTTTTGCAAATTACTTATTTCAAAAATCAAAAGCTAAAAATTTACATGCAATCAATATCTTTTTTAGTGTGGAATTTGTGTTGCTGGTATTCATTTGAGTGCTGATTCTCATCTTACCATATTGTCTTCCTTACTCCCCCTTCCATCTCTTAGACCTAAAGTGTTACCTGTATTGTTTATTGCCATTTTGAAGTCAAATTGAGTGAAATTTTTTTCTCAAATCGACATTTACTGAATTCTTTGTGAATATACTGAAGAAAATTTCTATCTGATAGTTTCATTAATCTTGATTTAGCATCCTTTACTTTTAATTATTTTGCCATGTTTGTTTGGAGTTCCTGGTACCTATTGAAGGATTTATGTTTTTTGGTTCAAAGAAAGTAGTTACTGCACTGGCATTTGTTGTCAACCACAACTTGCCCATCTATGGAACCGAGCCTCTATTTTCTCCTTTTATTTTGAGGGTCATATGTTGAATTCTTTCCTCTTATGTGAACAGGGAAAATATGATCAACAATATGAACAATCAGAGGAGTTCCAGCGGGAGCTCAAATTGAAGGTTCGAGAAATATTAACCGACCAAGAATGGCGGAGGAGGAAAATGCAGATGAGGGTATGTTGAAAGATCAGTTATTTTCTCCTTTGCTACCTGTGTTCTTGTTTAAAGTTGTGCATTTTCATGATCCTCTTTCTTGTCATTTAGATATCAGAAGAGGAAGGTAGATTGAAGAAGGATGAAGAAGAACAAAAGGAGATGTGGAAAAGAAAGCGTGAGCATGAGGAGCAGTGGGAAGGAACAAGAGAAAAGAGGGTTTGTTCTACTTTTTTTTTTCCAAGTTTAATTTCCTTTGGCGAACCTTTGAAACTTATGAGTTTAAACTTTATTTCCTTGATTATATGCTTGTTCAATTTTCCAATGCCTAAGGGTTACAATATCTGATAGATCCAAGCTCTTGACAAATATTGTTCAACAAGTGCATGAATTGTAATGTCTTGTTGCATATAAAATTTGAATTCATATTTCTAAGCTGTTGTTTTGTATCATTGCGGTTTTCTATTATTTTTTGTAAAAAAAAAAGAAAGAAATAAAGAAATAAAACAAGTTTGGTGGTATTATTGTCTTTATTTATTTATATATTTAATTTTCATGAACTATTTTGAAAATGAAAACAGGTTTTCTAGACAACAAAAGGTGATTTTCTGTTTGGATTTTTCATATATAAGATATCATCCCCTCCATTCTTTTCTCTTGTCTTTTGAAAATCTCCCCATGTCATTTTTACTACATACTAATCAGGAGAGTAAAATGTTTAGAGCTTTTCCGATCGAATAATTTTGATAGCAACTTTCTATAAAATTCACTTGGTAGCTGGTAGATCTACTCATGAAAGAAAATTGAAAAGGTTGATTAACTTTTATACTGTAAAACTGGATGTGGATGGGCATAGGTGATAAGGTCCTCCAGTTGTTAGATCAAAGGAGTGAAAATAAGATGCGATTTGGCATGTTGTGGTTCCTGCGAAGATCATCACTTTTACCCATTTAAATGATGCTTCCGGCCATCTTAAAATACCTCTCTATTCTGTTCCTTTCACCATTAAAACTTAGTTTACGAGGCATACCATGGCCATTAGAGATGAGAAAGGGGCTATGCAGTTTGTTATTCATGCTCATCTTCATGTCTTAGTCTACGTCCATATTTAAACCACATCAGCAGCAAATTTACAATGATTCATTTTGAAGTCTTAGAACTCAAATACAAAATATCAGAAATTTGCAGTTTCCCTGGTTGATGAGTGGATGTTTATGATATCTACATGCAGTCGTGCACACCACTGCTTTTGTTGTTGTCTTCCTTGTGTATACTTTGAATCACATTTTTTATTATTTTCCTTCTGCCTTCCCTCAAAGTAGAATGGTATATATATTGAGAAGTGTTTGCTCTGCCAATTAGAGATTTTTAGCTTTACATCATTATGTAGCATCACTTTGATTATTATTGCCATTGTTGGTCATCATCAGGTTTCAAGCTGGAGAGATTTTATGAAGACAGGAAAGAAGGTGAGACTATATACTGATTTTGCTGAGCGTAGATGAGAAACAGTTTCTACTATTTTTTTCAAGTAAGCAATAAAACCAGGGGTGAAACTTTGTTTCCTTTTAATTTGTTTGCAGGGAAAAAAGGGAGAGATTCGACCACCTAAACTCAAGACCGAGGATCCCAACAAGTCTTATGTTCAAAGGCCAGTAAAGCGAGGTTAATTGGCATGATATCGTCTACTCTTGATAGCTGTGACATTAACAACAGAGTTTCCTGGGAGTTGAAGGAAGCTCTGGAAGGAGGTTTAAAATTGTATCAGTCCAAGTCGTGCCTGTATAAAGGACACGATTATAGTGGATAATAGGGTTTCGCGGAGCATTGTCTTATGCCTTCAGTTGAAACCAAATCCTCGGTCAGGCTTTTCAGATCTCGATTGTCAGAGGATAAAATTACGGACACAATATATCACTTTACTGATTTTAGAAGGCTAAATGGTTAGCTATTAATGTATTTTAGTTTCCCTTGAGCATATGAAACATGTGCCAGGCGTATGCTTATCTTCTTTGTGTGCTGTGAATATTAGAATTATTACGGTATTTGTGTGAAATTACAATTATTGCGGCATTTGCTTGACTTGACGAAACAACGCTGGTAATGTGGATGTGGAACACTATGCTTGAAAATCTGCAATAATGGTTACCCTGAAAGATAATTATCAGAACCGCCTTTTACATGGTTATGCCTCGGGTTTTCTTTTCTTTTTAATCCTTACAATGTCAGAATTAAGTAAGATAGATTGGCATGCCAGGCTTATTTGTGACTGATCCTGCCTTATTTGAAGAGGATTACTTCATGATGAAGTTGAAAGCATGGTTTTTAAACGTAATCTGGGGAAGTCTTGGGGGTCACCCGGGTCAACTTTTTATATATACATATATATAAAGTAAAAATAATATTACTTTGAGAGAGAATAAAAAAGAGAAGTCAAATGGGTTGTTACGGGGTTACGAGTCAACTTAAGTTCTTAATCAAGTTAATTTTTATTTTTGTTGAAATCTGGTCCAGTCTAAATCTTAGGTCATGGTTCAATTTGTTGGGTTGAGTTTTAAAATGGTGGTTGACCATGATGGTAAACTTGTGTTATCAATATAGAATTATTCCTCGAAACAAGTATTTCAAGATTGTGGAAGCTATACGACCACGAGGTAAATTATGAGAGTCATGACTTGGACTGATGTAGTGTAGTAGTATATGACACGCGAGACTCGACAACCGTAAAACACATCGATCTAATACATTCAAACAAAAACACTCGCCTCTAACCAGCCCCTTGCAAGGATCATAGCTTGATCAAGGAGTCTATTTTGTCTCTGGTTGGTTTTAATGTCAGCTTAGCTTGAGTTAGTGCTGCTGCTGTTAACATGGAGTTCTCCGACGGTTGTCCTTCAGATGGCAAATTCATTGTGTCATTGTTCTTTTTTCCTCCACTTTATTTGTTTTTGTGGCCTTTTCTAACCCCTGCTGATGAATGAAATTCATGCCTTTCTATTCGTTGACGGTCATTCCGGTTGTTAGAAGAAAATCATTCCAAGCATTTACGAGTAAAAGCATGACAATGCAAAATTGGTAATTAGAGACACAGCAGGAGATAAATCAGCTGCGAGGCCACACCAACAAATGCCTCTCTGTAACTCTTTTAACAAAAATTGTTAAATAATAGAAACCAACTCCTCTCAGAAAATCCAGGCTTTACCTCTAGTTTCTTCTCTAGTTCTAGCAGCAAAAATCACCAAAGGCCAATCTCAGATTTTCGGAGACCCAAGAAGCCTCTTATCCTCACAAATTATATTGCACAAAGAGCAGAAATGAGAATTACATAACACCTCTATAATACAAAGATTTTAGACAATATATATCTCACCATCAATGTAAGGACCTCGTGCCCTCATAAACAGAATGAAAAGCAAAAATATAAAAATAAATATTAGGCCTAAAACAAGGAATGAGAAAAAAATATAAGAAAAACTAATGTGAAAATACCCAGCACTACCAACCCGTGAAAATAAACCTGGAAGACTTTCTACCTGTTTGTGGCTCAATTTACAATGGGCAAGTCATTCAGATCTGCAACCTTTAGCACAACAAAGTGAACCTAACCGCCGTGCCTGCAACCTGGTTCTCAAACTTGTGTAGCAACCATCTCAAGGCCTAGCAACTCTGCCTTAAAATCAAAAATCAGAAAGCCTAGAAATTTCTCAGGAACGGCGGTCGCAAGTGTGGGAATTCCTGGATGTGGCATCATGCTCTATACAGATGACAGAAACCCAGGGTGAATGCACAAGCTCGGAATGAGCATGTGTAAAAATCAGAAGCATCTATTATATCCAAGCAAGAGAGCCACGATCATTTGTTACTTGAGGACGGCCTCTAGTTGGTGTAGGAGGTCTGTTAGCATTCAACTCCTGTCATATAAGAAAAGCAATGGAAATCGGATTAAAGATCAGAAGTCAGCATAAACATGAAAATTTTGAAATGTAACAGCACCTGCATCCATGTATCTTCGATATGACGTTCGGGTGAAGCTTCTGGTGATGAAATTGCTGGTGGTAAAGGATGAATGTGTTGGGGACCCACCACAAGGTCTCTTCCCAAAACTAAGATTGCCCCTGCATTATTTGCAGTACCTGTAGAAATAGGCAGGAATAGAATCACTAAAACTTACTAATCATTACTCTCATGAAAATAAATAGCCAGTTAAGTTGATGAGAAAATACCACAATAATTGGTGGCTGAGAAAAGTGTAATTAAATGTCCTTGAGCAAAACGCTCGAAGCCATCCATCACACATTCATGGGCACGTACAATCAACTGAAGATCATTGTTATTGCAGAACTCCATAACACGATCAGGCTGCAAAGGACAAAAGAATATTTAATGACCATGTTAATGAACATCGCCATCATGGACATGACCACCATTGCTGAATCAAATAAACCAGCCAAATGACTACAAATCCTTGAATTGCAATTTTAAGAAGAATGAAATCCAAAAGCTCCTAATGCATCATATAGCACGAAAGGAATTTGAGAACATGGAATCAGTTCAAGCACAATCAAGTAGATAAAAATACGAACCTACTTCTGTGCTATCATTATTTTAGAAAAAGCTCTAGTACTTCAAAAAGACCATCAAGGAAAACAAGTTGCAAGGCAACAGACATATAAACCAAGGAAGCTACACTACTGTAACGAATTAAACACAAGCAATACAACTGAGCAATACAACTGATCTTACCCCAAATGTTACCAGCCCTGGACCCCTAGCATTTGGTCGCAATCCTTCCACGCTGTCATTTTCTGTTGGATCAGACCTATAGTAGAAGAGGAAAAAAATGCAATTAGACAAATAAGCAAATAGATAAGCAAATGAGAGCAATAGAGCAGAAGCACTGACCATAACAAATCCATAAGCACAATTGAACCTGCTTCCATGGTAATTGGACGTTGAAGATTCTCAATCTGTTCCACATGATTTATTGACCGACCAATACCACCATGCATACAAATGATTTTCTTCTCAATTAGTGCTGCCAAAGGAAGCCAATTGAACAATCGATTTATCCGATGCCAAACCCAAATTCCATCTCTCTCACCCTGTTCATCAAGCCATTTTTAGCTTGTAGCTAACAAGTTGTTAAGAAAGGATACAGATGTAAAATGTATATAATGCAATACCATTCGCTCAATGCACTCAATCCGGAATCCAAAAAGGGCATTGATATCTGCAGCTTCATGGTTCCCACGAATTAAATGTACATTGCTGGGATACTCAACCTACAACAGTCAAACATAATTGCAGAAAGCTCCCATCAAGATCCAAGGCAAAGTTTAAAGAGGAAATCAAAAGGAATATTTGTGGAGAAGAAACAAATATCTATCCACCCTCAGAGAGGAAGAGAAGCAGGCACGCCAATATACCTTCAGAGCAAGCAGAAGAGTTATGGTCTCCAAGCTGTGCTGGCCACGATCAACATAATCACCTAGGAACAGATAGTCGATATATCTGACAGTAATAGAATAAAATCAGCCTCCTCAAAAACTTAAGAACAAAATGTGAATCTCTGCATGTGAATGTTCATGTGAATGTCTCCAAATACATTCACGCACAAAAAGTTTACTGATACATGATAACTGAGCACTTCCAACTCCCACCCCCATTCACTACACTAATCCAAACCTCAATTCCCTCTTCCTGCCACCGCATCTTGCAGCAAACAGCCAAAAAGATCACCACTTCATAGCCTTAGACTAGCTCAACCTACAAGTCCTTATGCCCTTTCTCCTATAATTTAAAAACAAATACTCAATTTTTTTATTCTTTGTAGAGGGAATAATCAAAAGATGACCTCTCAAGGTTGGCAAATGGAAAAGAAACAGCAACCTAAAAGTTCTTTGTAGAGGGAATAATCAAAAGATAACCTCTCAAGGTTGGCAAATGGAAAAGAAAAGTCCATAAGGCATTCGAGCTCATTACAATATAAATATAGGTAGCTGTGATCCAAAAATATTTTCAGCAGCCAATTTGAAATCCAAACCAAAATTGATCCTTGACATCAAGCATTTAAACGTTGAACAGGTTAACCCATTACTTCATACAAGGATTTAGAGATTGCAAAGCAATCCTTTCACGAGGGTTTGTGTATGGAGTTCATACATCATTTGGTGCATGCGAAATTTGTTGCTTGTCCTTTTCAGTTAGGCAGGTAATAGGCGAGGATTTTTCATTTTAACAGAGGATTGCTGACAAAAAATGGTTTCAGAAGTACATTTTGAACTATTTGGCATCATAAGTTAGGGATTAGATGCGAAAGGGATCTAAATAAAAAATTCAGTGGTTGATAGTATTCATGGAGTGAAATTGTGGGAGGCCAGCTTTCTGCAAAATTGATAGGTTTCTCTGCTGGATATAGAAAAAATAAATAAATCCATCATGATCAATATTTCCAGACTTTTATCTCATTATATAGATAAATAAGCTTTGGTGACATGAATTAGCATGCATAATGTAGAAGAACCTATAAATATTCACAAAAATGCTTACGCAATGTCACCAGCAGTTGAAGGTGAACCATATTCATCAAAAAGGCGCATCAGATCCCCAAATTGCCCATGCAAATCACCAAATATCTTGATAGGAGCCTTAAGCTGTAAAACACTTGATTCACTTGAAAATATCCTTTCAGCACTGTCACAAAGATCTGCTATTTCATTGCAATCTAAGAAAAACTGCCGGCGAACTGGAGGTTTCCAACCACGAGGCTTTAAGAGATGTGCCACAACCTGATAAAATATAAAAGGACCATGCTAAGCTACAAAACAGAGAATTTGGGCAAGAAAATTAAGTCTTGGCAAGTGATTCACCTAAATGCCAAAAATCTAACAAAACTTCACCTCTTGCAACTAAAGAATCCAAGAATAGGTGCAACCCATGGACATGGAAAGCACACATCTAAAAAAATTTCATCTCTTGCAACTAAAGAACCCAAGTAAAAGGGTTAAGTTGAAAAGAGGGGGATTAAACATCAAACAAGTCTAAGGAGCATTGATTTGATTCCAAGCCATTTCCTTGATCCAATAAAAGCCAAATGACTTTGATGGATACTAGAAATTATGCTGGAAATGACACTGCAAAACAGAAGTGTCATATACTTCGAAACAACAACCAAAAGCAAATGCTTGACCATAAGGTAGTTCAGAGGGGGGCAAAGAACACACAATATTCGAAGGGATTTAGGAGAATTAAGCAGCATAGTAGTGTTCTTTTATCCTGAATATAAGATGGACATATCCTAGACCTTGGTGCTCATGTTCTAACATGGCACAACTATCCCTCAATGACAAAATAAAAAACAGAAAAAAAAAAGATATCTGGTGAAAAGGCAGAAAAGAATATTTATATGGACCTTGACACTGTAGGTTTCACGTCTATTTAAAATTTATGCCAAATAGTATATCAGTAGACAGGAAGTAGTTTATAATGTAGAGTATTCAGCTACATAAGAGAATACGTTAGTATCCAGCAACACAGATATATTATTATACTCATCTCAATTTGGAACACGTCAATGAAGCCCAAGATTAGTTAAATTGAATCTTCACTTCAATCCACAATGCATATGCCTATCTCAGCTATCAATCCACATACGCATAATCAGACATGCATTAAAGACAACCTTGGCAGTATACACACTAAAATGCCAAAGCAAGAGCATTAACAATAGCAATATTTCCAGACTATTTCAGGTCAGCAGCACAGCAAGCCCACATAGTCTACATTGTATAAAAATGTCTCTACATGAAGCATTTTCATAATCACAATGTACATGTACTTCAAATTAAGCACTGAAATACCTTTTTTGGCACACTATTGATGGACATTTGTCGATCCAGTAGTTTCCTAGCTGCCGTTGCACTCTCAGGGGTCCCATAACTTACCCGCCTGCCTTCATTTTCAAACTGATCAATTGAAAGCTGTCTGACCATGCCACCTAAAGCCCCACCAGTCTCAGCAGCTACAACAACCTGAAAGGGCAGTAGTGAAACATCAGGTATAACATCTGGTGTAAATGTGCACATTTCATACCAAAATTGAATTGAGATCGTATTTAAAAAGTTCATAAATATTTTATCCTGACAGCTCTGTGATGTAACCGAACTCCAGCAGGAGTGATGTTGTTTGATCCAGCAGAATCAGGCTTAATCAAAGCAGATATTTGTTTCCCGCTAGGAGTAGCCTCTGCCCCACGATCTCTATCAGGTAGTTCAACTTCTCCATTAACTTGCCGTGCCTTGGCAGCAGCCAGAGTGGCACTGATAGCCCGCGCTTCTGCAGCTGCTGCTTCAACCAAATACTCAACACCTTTGTTTGTCCTCCTGCGCAACAACGCACATCCAGCAACTCTTTGAATGATGACTATTATCTACTTAAATGAAAGCAAAAGACCAAATGCAGTGGCTGACTTACCTTGGTCCAGAAAGCATGGCATTCTCTGTGCTTATATCAGTGTACATGTCACCATTTACTGGAGGAGCAACTGGATTGCCCAGCACAACAGAACCATCAGGTGCTGCTTCAGGCATGGTTTGCCTAGTTCTTTCATCCACAAATCCGTATCTTCCAAGTGCCCGACCTGCTGGTACATTGGATGCAGCGGCTGCAGCTGCAGCATGGGAAGCTGCACTTGTTGTTTCAGCAGCAGCCAGATCTTCAGCAACAAGTAGGTCATCAAGCAACACCCCTATGCATAAATGCGTGTATCAAAATACAGTACTTATAGTGTTAGGATAAGAGGAGCTCATTGGAAAATCTTCAAAAAACTGTCAGCAAGATTTGAGTTTTTATAATCTGCTTCCAAGGAATACATCTCTATATCATCAACAATCCTCTTAATTGATCATTTACATTCAGAAAGAAAGCAAAATGACACCAGACCAGACTCCATTGCAGCCTGTTAATGTGTGTTCATACGTGAACCATCAGGTTAAGGGTTCAAGTCTGGCGGTTGCAATATAGAAAGGAAATGAACTAGTTCAGGACAAGATAAACAAGGACTGAGTCAAGGACCATAATTTCTGCTCACATTCTAACAAGTTAAGGATTATTATAAACCATCACTCCATGAAGGCATCTTGACCTGCTCTATGATGTGCATGTTTAAGCTTATTGGTTTCTCCATTTAATGCACTGAAACGCACATTACTCCAATTAAAGCCATGTAGGATATATAAAAAATTCTGCTTGAGCTTTAACAATGTGTCCATATCTTGTCGAATATACTCCACAGAATTCCATTTCAAAACCAATTGTGAAACGTTGAGTCAAAAATCCTCTAACAGGTGTACATCAGTTATCTTTCCAAAACATCCAGATAATTTTTGCTCATCACAACAGAATTCAACTATACAGCTATTTTGTAGTGTTGGCTCATGATGGCCAAAAGGCCAAAAGAAAACTTCAAAACAAAATGCAGCAATTATAATATAATAGGATCATCACATACCGCCACGTAAGCCGCCATAAATAAAAATCAAGTCACCAACTGCAGCAGCTGCATGCCGGCAACGCCTTGTTAACTCAACTGCAGCATCTCCACCAGCAGCATCAGCACTGTACCTGCCAGTTCTTGGACTGGTGACCACAGATTTTGTATCACACCAAACTCCTGCTGCAGTATCCAACACTATACATGGGAAAGCATGAGGTTATTGTTGGAATTCTGGGCAGAACCATCTATGAAGACAATATACGAATTAAAACAGTAGTAAGTACAATCTCATTAGTGGCACTTAGATCACTGGAACTGGATTTTAAATTGTCCCCTACCCAACCACCAAATTTGAGTTAAATAAAACTGACAGCTCAAATTGATGACAATGAAAATAGGATAAACGCAATTAAATGCAACTTGCGATGCGAAAGGGTAAAAAAAAAACCATGAAACCTTGTGGAATCAAATATAAGTTATTTGGCACAAATATTTCATAATTTTCAATTTCAGCTGTAAAGAGTCCTGAATCCTTTAGGAATTTCGCACATAGCACTCAGCTCAATAGCATCTCTCTCATAGTTATATGTACACCATATAGCAGGTAAAATCAGGCAACCTCAACCACCTAGGCTGACTAGATGGCTATGTTTTTGCATGCCTTCTTATCCTAAAACCCATTATTAAGAAATGGGGCTGAAACCATCTGATAAAATACTAGAGGTAAGAGTCCTAAAGATTGCAAACTCAGGATTTACCAGCAACACTTGATGAATCTTCTACCATTCGACCACCACCAAGTGCCCCTCCAGATACATGGAGCCTTGCATTTACAAAGACCTAAATTACAAAATTGAAGAGTGATTAATCTTCAAGGACAGAAGAAGTCAATCAAGAAACAATATATTCAAGCAAAAGAACCTACTGCTGCATGTTGATATCTTGGAGATGGCGAGACGCCAGGAGCAATTGCCCATTCCCAACGGCCATCTCTGTGTTTAGCAAGTCCATAAGCACTTGCAAGTGGCTGAAAAGGTCAAGAGGCAAGGACACAAGCTACACATTAAAAGAGGTTAACAAAATCTCACATCACAAACAAAAAAAGTGTCGCCATTACCAGAAACAAAGTAATTTCCATATGTTCTTCCCAAAATGAAAATTTCCAAATGAAATGAAGATTTTGGAAGAAATGAAGAAGGCCATGATTTTAAAACCATGAACTCCTTCATTGAAAAATATCATTGTTCCTGTAACATTGTTATTACCTAAGTAAAAGGCATGCAGGGAACATAAAGTTACACAATTCAGTCCATTCCAGGAAAAGTTGACTCAGAAGATAAGAAAAATTCCAAGCAATTAAAGAACAAATTTGAGAAACCACATTAATCAAAAGTTTCAAAACTTCAGAAACAAAAACCACACTGAATTGACTACTGGCTATAAGAGAATGCATATGACAGCTTTCCAAATACCAAAGACTAAGAGAATGCATATGACAAGTTTCCAAATCCCAGCAACCCCGACTGCACAACGCACCTTATTATGGAGGGAAAGAACAGCGAAACAAAAAAAAGTTTCTCACTCTTCCCTTAAAATGCTTACAAAACCTAGAAACTTGTTCTCTGCAATTCATCTTGTTCTCTCTGATATGTAGCAATACTAATTTGTTTATTTAGATTAATAAAATATATATCCACTATTGACCACTAGTGTAAATGTACAAATTTCTTCCAAAAGCTAATACAGTTATTGTCATTATTTGTGCAGAGGATTTTGTTTCCATTTTTAATTTCATGAATTAGAAAGATTAGCAACACCATGCAACTTGTTTGCCAGCAAAGTTCTAACAATTTGCATTCTGAGGTTGCATGACAAAGGACAAAAATCGGAGAACATCTCTTGAAGCAATCAATATGTAATAAACAAAGGAGCCAATTAAGAACTAAAAAATATTGTGACATGTATCTATTACCATATCAAGTTTTCAGCTTACCACACTGTTTGCATCCCTCCCACCACAAAGCAGAAGCAGACCATCTGAACGAGCACTTGCAGTTGCATACCTAGCCAAGTATAAAGGACAAGTGAGCTAGGCCTTCAGATATGATGAATGAACTACAAAATAAAAGGGAACTGAAAAAAGCCAACTAAACAAAATAGAAGAAGCCATTAGTGATATCAATTGATATTTCAAACATGTAAAATATGAAGCTCCAATTTCTAAACTGCAATCCATGTTACTAGTACTTGCAAATATTGTCACTGGCACATGGATATTCATTTCTATCTTTTTCTACCATGCTCTGTCTCCATCTCTCCTTCAACCATATGTTATCTTTCATTTTCCAAGAGAAAAGATTCAAGCTCAAATTAACATACTGAAAAGGAAACTGACAGAAAAGAAATCGCATTTTTTAAATCATTGAGTCAATTTGCAAAGAATGCATGAAATGGATATTGTCCATTATGAAATGATAGTAGCTGAATGCAACATTTCATCAATAGTTACCAACAGTAGAAATGTTAGGAGTTACAATTAGATAAGCCAAAACATCCACACAAACATGAAGTTAACGCTCAAGTTTTTCCATATATATAACATGGAAAGATTCTACAAGAACATTGTCAATAGGTGCATGAAAGCCAGGATCTTTCAGAAAATGGATTCCTATTTGAAGAGTGCATAACCGCATGGATAAGCTCGCGCATATTAAGTAGTAACAGTGTGTCTAAATCATTTATTACGTTTGCATGAAAGAGAGAGAGTTTTACATGCATGGTGGTGGGCCTTCCCCTTCTGGTTCTAGTTTACGCCATTCATAAGGCTTGGCAGCTGTGTCCAGGGCCCATACATCAGACAAAGGCCTTTTTCCTGAAAAGCATAAACCAAAAAATTTTAAAAATACATTGAAGATCTCGATGTGTGCACATATTCATGCTTGCAGCGATAACCAACGTGCTAAGTTTAACTCCATGTACAAAACATGAGGTTTAAGATTTGACTGTGAAGCCACTTACCATCATTCCCTCCAATTGCCATGAGATACCTTTGCCCCACCAAAGCCATCACATGCCCATATCGTGGGCCTGGTCCTGGGCCTTGAACAACCACTCTACATGAAATTAACATTCATATAGATCAAAATCACATACTAAATACAAGAGAATGAGCAAGCATTTGTAAGGACTCCAACCTATGCCACCGCGGCCGCTGCTGTGTTAGGTCAAGGACATGAAGATCCTCAGCAGACAAACCAGCTGGACCAATTCCACCCTGTGTTGAATGAAAAAATTCAAGTTATAACTGAACAGTTAAAATATAACAAAGTAAAAAATAACCATGATCTGGTAAAGATATGAACTTCAAAGATAATTTGTCATATGTTCACCTGAATTACTACCATAGTTCCCACAGCAGTTGCCACATGGGCAGCCCTTGGTGTGGGAGGTTCTCCAAATGGAGTAATCCTGAAAAAATCACTCTGTAGTTAATGATCCCCGTAACAGATAGGAGGAAGAAAGCAGTGTTTTTTAGTAGAATGGTTCGTGAAATGAAGATTTCCACATGCTAGGCTTACCTAGTCCATTTATTTGTTAATACATCATAACAGTGAACATCAGCGGTGGCGCCTGCTAGTCCTGCGTTTATAACAAATCATGAAGGTAATGAAAGTTCATGACACATGATCACTATGAGACTCGGTAGAGAAAAGATCCATTATCATGTGTTCATTCATTTCTTCTGGATGCAATTTCAGATCAATGCCAAGAATGGTTATCAGACTGACACAAAGAATGAAATGGCAACCATATGCTACTCGGAATCAAGAAAATTAGTACTGATTATAGGGATACCATAAGAGTTAGGATATCAAAACCAATACAGCAGGAAAACTAAATATCCATTCAACTAGACTTGTGCATTTTCAGATCACAAACTATAGGAAATACTTGTTAATTACCGTGAGTTAGGCATCAACTTAAAAGCTTCACATGCCATTCAAGACAACGACAAGATGAGCATCTTGAGCACAACACAGACTAAGGAAATAATTACACAAGCCTGTTGAGTTCTAACAACAGTAGAACTCAAATGCCGCTGGTATAGCAAAACTAAAATAAACAGTAAAATCAGTTCCACTCATGATTTTGCAGCTTCAATTTCTCAGTGAAAGAACAGCCAGGCCACTGGGAAGGTCAGAAACATAAAGAAATTTGCTTACTATTACCAGAAAGAATATGGACCACATATCACCTAAAACAACTTCATAACCAATAGCAGAAAAAATTAGTTCAATCTCACCAAAATGGAAAACAAACCACGCAAAATACCACATCTAAATAGCACTGAATTAAAACAACCCTGGAGTTCACATAACCACCTAATCCTAATGCCAGTTCCTTCCCATTTAACCACAATTCAGTAAGCTATGGCCAAGTTCTTAATAAACCTAGTAATCAAACAAGCAAAAGATTATTAACTTAGCACGAAAAAATCAAACAACCAAAGAAATTAAAACCACCGATATAAAAAATAAAACCAAAAACATACTGATTCCAGCACTCCCAGCAGAAGAAGGAGTCCCAGTAGAGGCAGAATTTCCCCCAAGTGCCGTGGCACCACCAAACAAGATCAACCTTGGTCCAATATACCCAGGCGTCCCTTCTTCTCCGACAGCAGCCACATTAGTCAAGGTATGCCCACACCTAGGCCCAGGCCCATCCTCTTTCTTATCCATATTCGCATTCACCACCGAATAAGTGGGCGCATGTCTCGGCCCCGCCACCGGACTCTGCTGTTGTGCCTGCGCTACTTGCTGCGGGGCCGTTGTAGTGGTACTAGAACCCGTAACCGCCGCCGTTGACGTATCCTGAGATCCTGCCGGCTGCTGCGACTGCTCCCCTATCTGTTCCCCGTCCATTTCTGTTGGCGCCGAATTAGCGCTCTGCACCGCCGGATCGTGATCGGTCGCCGCCATCGACGCGTCCAAGTCCATTTCTCAATCTACCAAGCCCTAATTTCAAGATCGGAGCTAAAATTCAAACGAATTCAAATCTCTAATTAACATTCTTGAAAGATTCACTTCGATTGTATTTAGACTTTATCAATTCAAAACCCTAGCTCAAGATCGCTGATTTTCAGTTTTCAGTGAAAAATTTTAAAATAGAAAGGAGAGAGAGAGTTATTGAATTTTCTTTTCTTTTTCTTCGATTAGGTTTTCTCGCTTTTCTTTCTCTCTCTAACGTCGAGCCGGTCGAGAAAACAAAATGAACAGGAAGAAATTATAAAATAAAAATAAAAATAAAAACGGAACGGAAACAGTTTAGTCTTTCTCTCTCTAAAAACTGTATGTACGTGTGTTGGCATCTATCTTCGTTTCTCTCTCGGTCAGAAACAAATGCTTGTTGTCGCTTTGAGTAAATTGTTGATTTAGTCCCTATTTTCTGAAAACTATTATAAGTTAATCCTTTATTTTTAAAATCTATAATTTGTCTCTTGGTTTTAGTTCTCGTTTATTAATTATTAAAAAGTTGAAGAAATTACTTAATGCTTATTTGAATATGCAAGCGCGGCTGTTATTGCATTTTTGTTCTCGAACTAAAAATATTAATTTTAATATTTTTAATTTGAAAACATGAGTGAATGCAACTCTAGTTGCACTGTCTTTTTAAAAAATATTAATTATAAGTTGTTATAGTATCTTTTTATTTAATCCGTTAATAATTATTCATAATGAATTTTATATTTTACATGAATAGGAGTATAATCCACTTGAGTAATAATTTTTTTACTAAAAATATATTAATATATGTTTGATGATTTAATTGAAAGTGTATTTACATAGTGTTTTCCCTTAAAAAAGATAGTAAATCGATTCTTCTTTAGATTTTTCTAATAATTCTAATGTCTTTACATAAAAACAATCAAAAACATTTATTAAAAAATAGTACTTTTTAACAATAAAAAAAATTAAAATGTTTTTTCAATGTATTGCTTGACATATTGTAAAAGGTTTTTTATTATTATTTATCTTTTATTAGAAGAAAATGTCAAGAGGGCATACTTTAAATTTACAAGAAGAAAAAAAAGTAAAGAATGACAAACATTTTATGTCAGGACAGCGGTCAACATGAGTAAAGGGGTTGGATTATAGGTTTTCAAACATGAAGGACTAAATTGTATTGATTCCAAAAAACAAGGACTGAAGAATAGTTTACTCCTTTTATTTTAGTTTATTTAATGATTAGTTAATTTCTGTTTCGGGGTTTATTTTATCTGGAAAATGACAGGAGAGGTGATTGATTCTGGTGCCTGTTACCGTTATTAGCCTGTTAAGGTGTGTACGGAAAGGAGGAGGAGCGCCGTCAGGTGGGGGGTTGACAGCGGAGAAAGGGACGGAGTTACCGAAGTAGCAGGGAGAGGATTTAACTATTAACGGCAATAACCGGTTCCTATTTGCAAGGAGTTTTGCTTGAGTTGCCATCTAATTGTGGGAGTAACAAAAGAATCACACTCGAGAGTGAGAGCACGTGATCACGCGCACGTTAGATTATGCATGCCATTTGTACATCTTAGCTATGGAATGTTTAAGTTGCGACATGCATGTGCTGGTTTCTATAAGTGCGCTACTATCTAAATATGATAATTGTCACGGACAACTTCGAGATTCTATTGTTTTAAAACCCAAAACCTCGTACGTCAACATGAGATCAGTTAGTGCGAGGCATGAGCTTATTCAGGTAGGTTGAAGGGAAAAAAAAAAAAAAACTTAGTTAATCTGCTTAATAATTCATGTTGAACCGGTGATATAGTGAACCCAAACATTATCTTTGTAACTTTTTTTATTCTTTTTTAAAAACAATAATTCTCTAATTTTTTAAAAAATTCAGGTTGATCTAGGTTTTATCCTATTAACCTAGAGCTATAATTTTTTAAATAAAAAAATAATTTTTTAATAAATATTTGATATTATATATTATATAGACATATGTTATGTAAAAAAATTAATTTAAAATACATATATCGACACAAGTCAAGCAAAATTAATTTATGAATTTTTAAAATAAAAAAATTTATATTATAATTATTATCTTCAATATTTTATATTTTAAAACTGTTTTATAATGATTTTATTTTTAATCTCATTAAAAATATCATTTTTCATATATGTAATAAACTTTTATTTATTTATTTGTAAATCTTTCAAAGACTACGGAAGTTTTTGATAACAATTCTATGCCAACATATGATACATAGTATATAAAATCACAGCTTAAAAGAATTGTCATAAATTGATATTATTTTTATAGGCTTGTTATTTTGTACAAGTAAATTAAATATAAATATTAAATATTTTTTTATAATTTATTTATTATGTATCTAATTTTTTAAGCTGTCATATACTTCACTTTTAATTACTGATAAATTTATCATCATCATTTTTTATATGAAATTCATAATAAAATATTTATTAATTTATCAAAACTCATTTTAATTCATATTAATTAAGATATAATATTACTCATATGTATGTTAATTCAACAAACCAGTAAATTATTATAAAATTTAATATTTTAAATAACTAATTAATAATAAATAAAAAAAGCTAACAATTTGTAGCTCATAGAGAAAATTAATCATGTAAAGTTATTATATTAATATTTTAATATAAAAATATTTCAAAAAAAAGAGAAAATTGCCCCTCTCCTGCACTACGTGGCCCCACCACTAGTTGACTTTTCAAGTTGAATTTCAGAATCATAAAAAAAATCAATAAAAAATTAAATAACTAAGTTATTGCGTGTTGTTTTTATTAAAATAATTGTAATTTTAATTATTTTTTCTTGATGTTATTGAAGATGTCGAGTTTAAATTAAATTGAATCAAGTAGCCATATTATTAAAAAACTAGTTGGGTTAATAAAATTTCATCAAATTATTATTTTGTTTGGTTAATTAAAAATCTAATTAGAATCAAGTTTTTAATGGATGCTGCATAACTTCAGACAACTATAATACATAATATGTTGAAGTTTTTATGATATTTGTTAATTGTGGAGTTTTTTCTATTTGCAGAAGAATTGAGTAAAACAAACATTAGCTTAAAAAATCTACTTTAACTAGATTTCCAGTAGGTGATTACATGCCTATTAATTATTATTATTATTATTATTAAAAGAAATGAACTAAATTCTCACAAAACACTACTATGTAATGGGTTTTTT
The DNA here is from genome assembly GCF_000495115.2 of Populus euphratica. Classification (NCBI taxonomy): domain Eukaryota; kingdom Viridiplantae; phylum Streptophyta; class Magnoliopsida; order Malpighiales; family Salicaceae; genus Populus; species Populus euphratica. The sequence continues at coordinate 521,877 of NW_011499980.1, forward strand.
TTTCCTTAGGTTTTTTTGTTTTCTAGAGGCATGTTTTTTTTTTTAAAAAAAATACCCTCTAATATTTAGTTTATTAAAAATTAAATTTTATAATTTATTAAATTTAATTTTTATATAATTATTTCAGTCTTTAAACATATGTCGCAAATCTGGCATACTAACCCAATTAATTAATTTTTTTTAATTAATATTTTTTTAATTTTATCTATCGACATTGAGTTTATTGGGAATTAGACTTCATAATTTGTTTCAGTTTATTTTCTATAATATTATCTCAATCTTATGACATAGGTTATAGGTTTTGCACGCTATCCTGGTTAGACTCGGATTGTTTTTTTTCATATTGATTTTTTTTTTTAATTTTATCCTTCAACAATTGATTTATCATGAATCGTGTTTTATAATTTGTTTTGATTTTCTTTATATGATATTTTTTCAATCTCATGACCTGATTTGTGAGTTTAATATGTTAACTTGTGTTATTTTTTAATTTTTTATGAAGTTATCTTGGTCTCATGATTCGGGTTATGGGTTAACAAGTTAACTTAAGTTAACTCGAGTTATTTTTTTTGTGTTTTTTATTTATCTTTTTACTTCATCATTCAACATTTGATTGATTAAAAATTACATTTCATAATTGTTTTTAATTTACTTGATATGAGGTTATCTTGGTCTAATGATTAAGTCGCAAGTTTGACTAGTTTACTCAAGTTGACTTTGATTATTTGTCATGGTTTTTTTTTAATTAATTTTTTTCAAAATAAATCATTCAACATTAAATTAATTGAAAATTGAGTTTCATAATTTATTTTAATTTATTTTATATAAGGTTATTGTGGTCTCATGTCCTGAAACATGGATTTGGTAGATGCACTAACGTCAATCTAATACGTTGTCATCTTATTTTTTAAAAAATAATTATATTGAATTTTTATCAATCAAACTATATTTTTATCAATAATATAAGTTGTCTATAGACTCACCAAATAAATCAAACTATATTGAATTAATTTTGTATAATTTAATTTTTTTATTAAAAAAATATTAAAAATACCTAAATATTTTTTTATATTAAAATTTTTTTAACTCGCTACACAGTGCCCCCTAAGGATTTAGTGTATAATCTATATTTCGCAAGTAGGTTGTTAATAACGAAATCTACAAATTAATGTCTAGCAGCATACCAAATAGCATATAGGAATATATATCATTAATTATTTATATAAGGTGAGCTAAATGCATATGGTAATTATCACGCGAAACCACGCACAATCGTATGAGAATGAAATTCACAAATCATGTAAAACAAACATAGATAAATTGACTAAAACTTATAGTTAAAAGGTAGCAATAATTCACCTCAAACCAATAAATCATTGTGGTCGGAACCTACCGGTAACCAACTCGGAAAAGAGCCTTAGTTATAAGGTTATCAAATCTTCTCTTCTCATATTCCTCGTGTTTAAAATAATATTTTTTTATATTACTCTAAATAAATTTTAATTAAATTTATTCAAGTTAATCAAATTATTAAAAACTCATCAGGTTAATTAGATTTTACAAGATCAATATTAAAACTAATTTAACTTGAAATTTAATACGAGTAAAGCTCTAGATATTAAATTTTTTAAATAAACTCATTGAATTTAATAATTCTTTAATAAATAACAACAAAAATAATATATAAAAAAAGCAAAAATTCATATAAAAAATAAAATAGATAATAATAACAATTTGAGAGGGATGTTATCAATGAAAACGTATAGTAACAAAAGCTGAACTACATGTGCAAATTGTTGTAGAAATGAACGGTGCATTCCCACTTTGACCCTTCAAAAAAGGTATATTGACCTAGCAAACAAGGGGTAATTCAATCTTTTCACAGGAACACATTAATCATCGACAAATTGATTGGGAACAAACCTAACTTTTGACTTCTGTTATTAATAGTTAAATGACTTAATGAGCCCTGTATGCCAAAAAAAAATTAAAATGCATCTAAGGTATTTTTGATATTTTGATTGTTTAACACATTTAAATCACTCAGTAGAGATAAAAATAAAGTTTTTTTAGGGGGTTTTCACCTTTTTATCTTTGTTTTGTTTATTATAATAAAATTGACTTGGAAATAATTTGATTGGTCTTTTACATGTATAAAATATTAATAAAAATAGAAAGTGGTTGGTAAAAGTATGAGAATATCCTATCCATTTATACTTTATATCTAATATAGTTTTAAATTTTTAAATTTAATTTTTTTATTTAATTTCATTCATAATCATTAGGTTTAAGTTGACTTTTATACGAGATACGGTTCTCGACATTTTTTGTATCATTTTACTAGTTATTTTTTCTAATTTCATCTTTCATTATTTGATTTTAATTTTTTTCATTTTGTATTTAGCCCCCCTTTTTTAATGATGTTTATTTTGTTTTAGATCTTTTTTTTATTGTTATTTTTTAAGATTTTATCCCTCGATATTTCTTTTATCAAGACACGAGTTTCGAGAGTTAACACGGGTTTTTTAGGTCTTTTTGAAAAGAAATTTTTTTTCAATTTATCCTTTGGTATTTTATTTATGTGAAGTTGGTCTCCATGCTTTTTTTGTTTTGCTTTCCTTTTTATAAAATTATATAGATCATATGTCTATGGTCATGGGGTTAGTCGATTAACTCGGGCTGACTCATATTTTTCATTATTTTTTTTAATTTCATACCTTAACATTTTGATAATTTAGCTTCATTGTTTTTTTAGGTATGTCTTCTACATGGTTAGCCTTGACCTCATAACTATAATCATGATTTTTTATGGTTAACACTAATTAACTTTGGTCTATTTTTACATTTTTTTATTAAAAAATCAATTTTATCATTCAACATTTATTTTTTTAAGAGCTGGTATTTGTGCTTTTTCTTTTTTTCATTTTCTTTTTATAGAGTTATTTTGATGTTGTCTCCTTGATCACGAGGTTAGCAAGTCAATCCTAATTGACTCAATTTATTTTTTTCATTAGTTTTATTTTTAGAAACATTTTTTAAAGTTCCATGTCTCATTATTTTTTTATTGAGATTTTTTTTCTTTTTTGCTTGGTTTGCCTTCTGCTTGTTAAGTATTAGTCTTATGATCTCGGTTATGATTTTTGAAAATTAATACAGGTTGACTTTGGTTTTTTTAAGTATTTTTTAATTTTATTTTTTAACAATTAATTTTTCAGGAGTTGGTCTCCATGCTTCTTCTTTTTTCTCTTTTCATTCTTTGGAGTTAACAAGATTTGGCCCAAATATTTTTTTTATTTGCTTGATTATATAAAAATATATATTTCAAGTCATTAAAAAAAACTTGGTGCAAGACTTATGTTGTATAATATCTTAATAGTTTTTCAATTTTATTATTCAACATTTTTTTTTATAATCGATCTTTGTGTTTTTTGTTCTCATTTTTCTTTCTTTGAGGTTATTCCAATTATGTACCCATTATGGAGGGGTTGACGCGCCTATACAAGTTGACCCAATATTTTTTTCTTTTTAATTAATGTTATTTTTTATCTTCTTCATTCAACATTGAATCATAACTTCTTTTTACAAGAGTACACGATTGTTTCACTACATGAAAGTAATATTATAAGAAACATGGTTGTTAAACACAATTTAGTACATGATCTATGTTATGAGATCAAATATTTTAATCTCGTATATTTCTTGATCAAACATCGATTTAATTAATTAGATATGTTTGTAAACATTTTGATGTGTGATTGTGAAATTTTTTATGTAAAACAATACATCAAAAAACACATGCATATTCTTTATTTATTGAAAACCCCCTGTGATTGAGCGCAAATGCAAATCTAGGCCTTGTTCATGTGTCGGAAAGTAATTTCTTTTTTAAAAGTAATTTTTATAAAAAATGAATTTCTGAAAAATAAATTATTTTTTTATGTTTGGCAGTGTCATGGAAAACAAGTTAGAAAATATTTTTTAATATTTGACTGTGTCATGGAAAACGAGTTAAAAAAATATCTTATTAATATTTAATTTTTTTTCAAGTTTATTATAATAACAAAGATCAAATTTGTCAGATAAAAAAGTTGTAGGATAATAAAATTAAAGAAAAAAATTCAATTTCATAAATTATTTCCAATAAAAAGAACAATAATAAAAAAATAAAGACAAAATATAACATATAAAAAAGTTGAAACAGGATAAAATTGAAAAAAATTCAATTTTATAAGTTATTTTAAATAAAATAAATAGCGATAAAAAGAATAGAAATCAAATATGATAAATAACAAATTTTAATTAAGAAAAAGACTAAAAAAAAACAAGTAACAATAAAAAAAATAAGGATAAAAGTTGACATAAATATTAAATTAAATCAAATTATAATGGATAAAATTAAAAAAATAAAATTATAACAATAAAAAAATCAACGATCAAATTTTATATAATTAATAAATGAAAATATTTTATTTTTATTTTTATAACTTCTGGAAAAAATCTTCCACTCAAGATAAAAAATATTATTTTTAATATTTATATAATAAAATAATATAAAAAATAATATAAAAAATTATTTAAAAAAAATATAAAAATAAACAGAATCTAAACCCGCAGCAGACGGGAAGTACCACCCATTCCGCCTGTCAAATACGGACGGGGTGGGAGCTGGCTTTCGCTAAGATATTATAATAATAATCACGGTGGAATTTATAATATACGCATTAACACAGTTATGATTATTTTTGGCCGTACTGTCATGAATCTTTAGTAATTTACAACCACGTGTATTTTATTGTCCTTTGTTGGAGTCGGACTGATATAATGAGAGCATATTATTTTTTTAATTCCACATTGAAACCGATGGAAATATCCGTGGAGGGGGAAACTGGGTTGGGTATTTTAATTTGACCTATTCATGTTGACTGGGTCAAATTTTGTGCCTTCAAAACTTTAAAAAGTGTTAAATTTAATGTAAAATATTAACAGAATTATAAGTTAATTTCTCAGGTAATTCAAATTTAACGAGTAAATATTAACTTAATTTTAGGCTAGCAAATCGCCCCGTAACCATGGTTGGGAGGGAGAGAATAAAGATCGTGTGTGTTATATGATGCCTCGATGAGGTGGAACCTTTTAGACAAAACCACGTGGGCAAGTGATGTTCCAGATGAGACCATGAACAAATATTCTGTTGCTTCTTGTCCCTAAGGAGCAAACTATCATGTCACTCGTCATAGAGGAAGCTTTTCTACTGCCCTGCCCTCCTCCATATGATCGGATTAATTTTTTTAAAAATATAAGAAAGGGTTGAATTTTGTGCATTCAAAACTTTAAAAAGGGTTGAATTTAATGTAAAGTAAGATGGGTAGGTCTATAACAATATTGCACACTGTTTTCAATAAATTATTGGATTTTTTATGCTCTGAGAAGGGTAATAAATTAGAATAACAATATCAATTGAATCAATAACACTGGATGCATGCCCGCATTCCACTGTATAGTTCATGTTTATGCTAAATATATAAGATAATATAAACTTTAACCGTTAATAATATTAAACAAATTAACTCAAATTATAAATATCAATATAAATAAAAAATTTTAAGATATAAAAGAGATATTACACAATCATAATAACATATTACCAAGTTTAGTAAAATCCAAATGAATATCAAAACTTGCTTATTATAATTTTTACTAAGTTCACATAACATGGATTTGGTATGTTTACTGGATTTAAGATTTTAAATTCAAGTAATTTGAGCATGGTATGGTTTCCAAACTCATGTTACTTAAGTCCAGATAGTTTAAAACTCGTGGTTTTTGGGCTTGACATAGTTGTCAAATCCTAGTAGTTTAAGTCTTATGCCTAGAATTTGTATAATTTTCGTGAGTTGAATAAAAGTAATAATTTTGTTGAGGATCAAAATATTCATACAAATGTGTTGAATGCTTTTAAGATACCTAACTAATAATTTCTTGTGAACTTGTTAAGGAAAAAAATAGCCAATATCTCTATCAAATATTGCTAGATTTCAATAAACAAATACAGAATTTAAGATAAAATCTGTTATTTTGATACCAATTGTTAGATATATGTTCGCTCTCTTGCAACTTTAAAAAACTCTAATTAAAAATAAAGAAAAACTATTCTTGTAGGCTTCTCTTGTTGACAACATGAGAATATACTTATCGTACCTTATTAAAATATCTATTCAACATACTCAAAGTTTTCATATTCTGAATATTAATATGTTATTCAAACTTTTTGCTACTCATCTCTAATCCTCCTACCTGGATTTGGCATTATTGCTAGACTCATAATACTCAAGTTTAACATAGGTTATTGTGCCTAGCATAGTTGCAAGACTCAAGGGGCTTGAATCTATAATGTTTGTTAGATCTAGGAGTCCTAGATTTGGAATGATTATTAGAACTAAGTATCTTTTCTCTTATCCGATTCAAATTTTTTTAAAAAAATAAGAGAGAATAAGCAATGAATGAGAATAAAAGGAGAGCTAAAGAAATATTTTTTTGCTAGTAAAAAGATGAGAAATTAAAAATAAAATCACTATTTCAATTCATAGTAAAATATCTCTTGATCCATAATAATTTTTTCACACAATTTAATTTTAATTATAGTTTATTTACACATGGTGGTTTGTACAAATCTTTGAGAGTTTTAAGATTAAAATCATAACAATGATTTTTGTGTTTAGGAATTGAATAACTTGGATTTTTTTAAAAATAAAACAACCCCATACTAAATTTGAGGTTAGAAAATCACTACATCAACAATATAAGTTATATAATCGTAGTTGAGAAGGAGAGAAGTCTAGGTATATTTAAGATTTTGATAATAATTTTAATTTAAAGTGTTTTTTACTTGAAAATATATTTAAAAAATATTTTTTAAAAAATATATTTTTTATATTAGAATATTAAAATAATCTAAAAATATAAAAAAATATATTTATTAACAAAAATAAATAAATATAAAATTTAAAGTAACGCGTTGCCAGGCATAGTCTAAAGATTGTGTAACGTGGAAAAATGCACTATTTTGTGATGTTCCTTCTCTCCCTTTTTTCTAGCACAACATGCATTATACTTGAAGGGTTTTATTAATGATTTGTTTTGATTTAGATAAACAAAACCAGTGGATCCAGCAATTATGTTATTTCTAGAAGATGCATAATTATTATGAGAATTTAAAGATTAAAATTAAAATATTATTGAAGCTTTGGAGGTGTTATGAATCTGTCACATCCAAAAATGTGTTATGTGATATTTCTTACAATAATCTATTATAGTATAAAAACTCCTGGATATTAAATTATCAGTGTAAAAACAATTATTATTACAAAGTGGAACTTTATGCCATTAGCAATTTATTATTATTACTAGTTTGATTCATCCTGCTTTGCTAGGATAAAAAAAATTTTCCCAACAAAAAATAAGTGTTGGTGCTGTTAATTTCTTTTATTGCTAAAAAAGTTTTTAATGCAAACAAATTTTTTTGTAAATGTATTTAATATAATAAATCAAGAATTATTTATGTCAAAATTTATTGATTATACCCGTATATTAAGCTAGAAGCTGAGATAAACATGTTATTTATTGTAAAAAATAAAGCTTAATATTTGTTTTAGTTTGAAATTATGTCCTAAGAGTCTTAATTGATATGAATTAATAAAATAAAATTTTATTTTACTATATTAAACATTATTTTGCTATATTAAACATTAAATTAACACCAAAACTTATTATTTGTAGAGCTCTATATAAAACCAACCAAAACAAAATACTAAACATAACTCTAAATCAACTTAACATGAAAAGAATTAAGTTATGAATAAAAAAATCAAGCAAATAAAAAAATATTGTGGATAAATATTGCAATAATAATAAATTATTTATTTCATCTAATATTGTCTCACCCGTTAATAAATTTTAAATATCATTTTATGGTTTATCAGACATCTATAATTGCTAAATGAAAAGTAAAAATGAGGCTAATGAATAAAAATAATTGAGATTTGTTATATGAGAATAACAAAGACCCAATTAAAAAAAAGGAACTTGAATGGAAAAAAAGATTCAATAAACAAGGAAAAATTTGAATAAAAAAATAAAGTTGAGGTGGGGACATGTTTACCACTTTGAATGTTTTTTCTATAATAATTATCATTATTTTATTATTATACATCATATAAGAAAATTGCTTTATTTTATTTTATTAACTGGTTCTTATAATTTTCAAATATTTTATTTTGATATTATTATTTTTCAGTAGGGGAGAGAGGTGGGTTCCTGAATTCAAGTTTAGAGAAAGAAAATTGCTTTGCACACTAATAATTTATATTAAATAATTTTACATGATAATAAAAGTTAATATTAAATATTTTTTTACATTGAAAACATTAAAAACAAGATTTTAATTCTAGAAGATTTTTGTTTTTGTTTTTGAGTTGAATATGAACTTTGGGGTAGTCTTTTGCATTTTTTGAGATTATGAATTAATTAAATAAGGTTACTTAGGTGTTTTGAATAAAAGATAAATTAAAAATAGATTTTTGGATTTAAAACATAATTAAAAGCTTTGTTTTTCCGTTTATTGTTGAGACACAAAACGCGTCATTCTCTTCATTAACTTAAAAAAATAAATAAAAGCTGACGCGTGGAGGTTTGAACTCTATGGGCTAGGCCTACAATGCCTGATCCCATTATTTTTTAAAAAAATCTATTTCTCTGTCTCTCTGTTGCCATTTAATAACCAGATTGCAGTTTGTAGCCAAGAGTCCTTACAAGGAGTACACCGTAAGTACATCCGGCAATTAAATGACAGATTCAAACATGCTCGGTGTGGGCGGCAAAGAAGAATGATGAAGATTTATCATCCACTCTTGAGAGGACATTCGCATTTATAACATCTGTCTTCCTCCCATGGTAGAATGGGGTCTCTCTCTTTATGGCCCTTTCCCCCTCGCTAGCCGCCATACAAGCAAATCGACCATCAGCAATGGCTAGGTCTTGAATCCATCCAAGTTGTGGTAGTGGACGAAGTAGGGTAAAATCGTCATCTTGTATCGTCATTAATTAGGTCCTGTTCTGACCTTTCCGCCCAGGACAAAATCAGACGGGCGAGAAGAAAGAAGTCAAGATTCAGCATTGAAAGTTTGAACTTTAGTCCAATCCCATAAAAAGCACCATCACGGAGCGTCTCAGCAGAGAAGCTCGCTATGCTTGCTGCCTGGCTAGAGCTCAGTTGACGCCACCTAGCTCCTTGTATGGAGCAAAGGTTTCCTAAGCGAATCTTCTGCATCTTCCATATCGTCTTATAACAGCTCGTGATTGCTTGATGAATAATAAAAGAAAAAAAAACAAGGATTTGGTAAAAAGAATAACCAGTTGATAATCATCATAAGTTTATGATCTTGAGTCTTCCAACCAACCTCCTCCTCCTCTTTTTTTTTAATATCTTAAATCGGAAATTAAGTAAAAATCTGCAAAATCTTTGATGCGGTGCCGATCGACTTGAGGCATTGGTTCAATTCCTTAAACACAGAATGAATTGGACAAAGACGTGGGGCGGCACCACAAACCTTGAGAAAACTAATCAATGGCCAGCATATATATATATATATATATAAGAATTTATTTGAGGCTAGAGGGCAGCACTGTTTAGCAGAAACAAAGAGCAGAAAACAAAGGACGTGTAGTTATTGTATGGCAGTGGATGCTTGTTGCTGCAAGTTGATGATCTATCCTCCAGTTTATTTTTTTTTGGCTTATTACCAGAATAAAAAAATCATGATGCAAAAAAGATAAGAAAATAAGTTTTTTTTGGTACCTAGTTGACTTTTTTTTATAGAATAAATTTATTGTATTTTTATGGTTTAATTTTACTATTGCTTCTTCTTCTTCTTCTTTTTTGCGTAGTGCATCATAAATATGCTAATATAAATATCTAAGAGAGAGGGCTTCTATTTCTATGTTTAGCAGTACAATTTATTTATGATTAAAGAAACATATTGAGAAGGTTATGTTCATAATTTCAATAAAATATGGAGTGCAAATAACTCCCTAGCGATGTTGAATCTTTTACTTTATAATTTTCTAAGAATGATTGTTTCATGCTCACATTACAAAATATACATACATGGGTTATAGTTGATAATTAGATTATTCACTTGCACAAACACCATGGTTTAAGATAAATTTTTCTCTAACATAAACTTTTTTTAAAAAAATACTACTAATGTGTTTTTAGTGAAAAATTTAAATCATGTGGAGGTTGACTAGATGTGAACTAGTTAATTTTGCATTTCAAAAAATAACCCGAATGATTTGTTAAAAAAATAGTTTGACAAATAAAAAACTTTTAAAATGACAACTTTTTCAATATTAAAATAACAATATATTAGATTGACTTAAGCTAATTCGGTTTAATGTGTTAAATTTATAACTTGGGTTATGAGATTATCAAATCCATAGAAACAAATCAAGACAAATTATAAAACTTAATTTTCAATAAGCCTAATATTAAATGATAAAATTAAAAAAATTAATAAAAAAATGATCTAAAAAAATAATTTGAGTTAGCTTGTTAAACTTGGGATATAAGATCAAAATAACCACATAGAAGAAAAAAATTGAAGCAGATTATGAAATGCAATTCTTAAACGGTCTAATATTGAAAAATAAGACTAAAAAATAAAATTAATTAAAAAAATATAAAAAAATTACTCAAATCATTTTTCCAAACTTGTGATTTCACTCATGAGACTGAGATGATTTTATATAAAAAAAATAAAAAAAAACTGACATAATTTAACTTGTATTAACTTACCAAATTCACGACTTTGATTATAAAACTAAAATAATCTCGTAAAGAGAAAAAATAAAATAAAATTATGGAACTTGATTTTTAACTAATTATATCGTATTTAATGTCGAATGGTGAAATTAATAAAAATTTTAATTAAAAAATAACACAAAAATCAAGCCAAGTTAATATGAGTTAAGCCGTTAAGCATTATTCTCAAGTTATTAGATCTAATTTTCAACTGAACACAATATTGAACAATAAAATTAGAAAAAAATCAATTTAAAAAAATAATTTATATTAATTTACTAAATCTGTAACTTGAGTAATGAGATAGAGATAACTTAGTAAAAAGCAAATCCAATGTTAAATGAGACGAGATTGAGATAATCTTTTATAAAATTAAAAAAAATATAATTTAACCATGATTAAAATACTAAAATCTGCAATTCTGATCATGAGACTAAAATATCTCTGTAAAAAATAATTAGAACAGATTATAAAGTTTAATTTTCAACCAATCCAATATTGAATGGTAAAATTAATAAAAATAAATAAAAAATTTAAAACACAACTTGCGCCTACTTAGGTTGACATATTAATTTAATAAAAAATACATAATTCAAATCATGAAGTCTATATCTAATTAACCAAATATTAAAATTTTTTTTTGCAAAAAATCACTAACTAAATTAACTTATAATTCATGTTATGACAATGAAGTTACACAATAAAACAAATTATTATTCATTATTATAGTACTTTTATCGCGTGTTTCAGTTTATTATTAATTTTTAAATCGATTGAAATTCAAATACTACTGTGTTCAGAGATAGGGATTGGTTAAATTTAACTTGAGGCACTCTACACTATAATAAATAGTTAACACGTGTTTGCTGTCTATTAAAACAATTAACGGGATGCAGCCCATACATTTACCGTGGGATTCTTGAATTCAAAATTAAAATCCACACCTTAAAAAAAATATCTACAAATTACTTTAATATATATTATATTATATTGTGTTAAAAATAAACACATGAATATTATACACGTATGGATTAGATTTGAATTGAATTTTACAATATTTATATATTAGCATCGGATAATATAATTAAGCATTAAATAATAGTAAATTATAACATTTAAGTTTAGATTATAGACAGCTCAAAATACCTAAAACTTGATTGGACTGGGTTTGGTGTGAAAACCCATACCTAATCGGTTCCAAGTCGGGCTTGATGGTTATTTTGGGTTCGGGTTCGGGTATTATCCATTCCCCCTAAAAAGAAGCAAGCAGGCAAGAAAGCAAAAACACAGGGATAGCAAACTTGAGACTAAAACATTCTCTACATGCAAAAATCTTTGTCTCGTCTCTCTCTCCTTTGCATTATTCCTTTCTTCTCCTTTGTTTGCTGCATTGCTTACTATACCTCCATCATCATCATTCATTAACGTTTTGATGCTTCTTCAGTAGATAATACACATGGGAGCTCAAAAGAGCGTCCATGCTGGAAAAGGTCAGTGTCGTTTTTTTGTTTTATATATTTCTTGGCCAATGTCTTTTCTCTTTCTTTTTGGGAATTTTCTGTTGTTTACATGTTTTAGTTGTTCTTGAAACGTTGACATGTTACAGCCAAGATTGATGCGAATGTTGATTTCACTCACAAGCTATGTGCTGCTTTGAGGCGTCCTCCTCTCAGGTTCTTGATTTTGTCTATATATTAATTAATTTAATTAAATAAGTAATTACTAGTAATCCACGTCTCCCTCTCACTCACCCACAGTCAGCGATTCTATTTATGTAAAACTGCAGGAGCACTGGAAGTCCTCTTTCTCTGATAACTGGGAGGTGGGTCTTTTCCTTTTTCTTTATGATCTTAGCCATTTCATTTATTGGGTACCGAGCTTTTATTTTTATGGCGTATCCTCCTCTTAAATTTTTCTTCTTCTTGTGGGAATTTTCTTTGTCTGAGAAAACGGTAGGAAAATAAGAGGAAAGATTCTTAAGTATTACAATCTTTTTATGTGATTGGATTCAAGAAGTGCGAGGCTTTGTTCTTTAGCCATGTTTGCAAACCAGAGAAAAGCAAAACAAGATGAACATTCGTGCCTGTTTGCAAAAAAGTAATAGTAAATTGGGGTACTTGTTTGACAATCAATTCAATTGGCTTTTTGCAGTCTTTGCATCAAACACCCCAATTTATTCGGTGGAAGTGAGAAGCTTGATGTGTCATGGGATAAGGGGCTCTATGATTCAAATGTCATAATAGCTTTTAGAAGGCCAAGACCTGAGTGGCTTTCTCAAAAATGTTTTGTTATTCAGGTCAGTTGCTATAAGCTATGATCAATCTTTGGTTATTATTGTGTTTTGCATATGGAAAATTTAGAAATTGGGTTTTAAAGAACCTTTTAATTCCATTTATTTTATTTGGTACAGAAAATCTAAAAAAATTAGGTTTTTCAGAGAAAACACCCCACTGGGATTTTAAACGAAAAGGATTGATATTTTCCTTTCTCCAATTCACATGTTTTTTTTTTATTGATTTGTGAATTATTTGGCCCAGCATTCCTTTTCACCTGAAATTGGGGTCCACGGTACACCAATTGACAATTTCTCTTGTTCTGGGAGCGGAGGTGTAAATTTGTCTCGAATATCTGTTGGTTTGGATAGAAATGAGCCTGCAACTTCTGATTGGAGCAGCACCACCAGTATCAAATTTGAGGTTCTGGCCATCCTTAATAAGCACCTATACTTGTATTGTTATTTTCAGCTGCATAGTTTTTTTCTTGTCGTCTATGGTTGATTTATTAAGAAACATAAATGTTTTAAGTTGTGCAGCATGTACAAATAGTGAACGATAGTTGGCGCTCTATAACCAGGGACATTGATGGGTTCCCATTGACACGCAGGTAGCCTGCAATTCTATTATTTCAATTTTCAAGTGTTTTCTAACATGTAGCTTCCTAATTGGTCGGTAAAATGCTTGTAATACAGTGGCAGTCCCCATGACAACATGGTAGTTTTGAAGCAAGAGTCTCAATATGCAAAAGCAAATGATCACAGTTTTTATCGGGTAAACCATCTTTTCTTGCTGGTATATTAATTGTGTAGACATATTCATATTCGTTGAGGTTGACTGCAGTTCTCTCACACAATAGTTCCAATCTCAGTCTTGATACATAAACCTTGCTTGCCAGTCGTGCTGCTTTTTCACTAACTATGAGTTTTCTTATATCCAGTTTAGAATGCAAATAGAACAAGGGATTCCTATTCTATCAAAGTGGCTAATCTTTAACAAGTTCAAGTTTATTGCAACAAAAGGAGTCAAACTTGGACCAGCATTTTTATTGGCAAGGTGAGCAGGTTTTCTATGTTGTCTTGAGTAGGTGTTCCGTGGTTGTTAGATCAAGTGGTGACATAGGGGTCCAAAAAAGTGGGAAGACCCTGAAAACAAGGGGAACTGGGAAGCAAGATGTAAATAACAAGTCTTTTCAAGGGTCACACTAGCATAAAGGTCATGGTTCTAGGAACTAGTGATATGCTGGAGATAACAAAAGGAAATGATATCATGGTTGATAGAGTGTATACAGAATCTTAATCTGAATTTTAGTAAAATAATGCTTGAAACGAGATGGAGCATTGGCTATGCTTGTTATTCAGCTCTTTTCACTGGAAGCATGCTGCAATTCTTGCTATCCTCTCGAGCATCTTGGTTGTTGGAAGAAAATAGACAGTCATGCTTCTCATTCTTTCTCCTTTGCATGACCCTTACTGTTTTCTTCTGACAGCCTGGCAGGTGGTTCCATTGTAGGGGACATGGCTCCTTACCAAGCATTTGCAATTGGAGGGCTTGGTAGTGTACGAGGATATGGTGAGGGTGCTGTTGGATCCGGGAGATCATGTCTAGTTGCAAATAGTGAATTGACATTTCCTTTGGTATGTAATGCTGTCATCATACTTTGAGGACATCATATCATTATATGACACACATCGTTCTGGTTCATGCTGCTGCAATTTACAGTTCATTAATTCTTCACAGAAATCTTAAGGAAGAGACCCATTTGGCTCTGAATACTTATGTTGCAGCAGCAACTGGACTGATCAGAATATTTTCAACAATTTAATAATAAAAAAGACACCATTTTATATCCAGGTTTCATTTTTATGCAAGGAACTATTGTTTCCTTAAAAGATATCAGGTTTGGTGCTATGTTGTGTGTTTTGTTGTGTTGGATGTTGAATGTAGAAGAGGAGAAGCAATGAAATTGATTACTCTATCTGATTCCCCTAGTATTTCTTCATAATTCATAAATACAGTAGTTTGTCTTGCCATGTGATTGTAGGTTGTTAAGGAAAACATTGAAAAGTTGTCAATTTAGGAGAAAATATGCGGCGCCACCTAATACCACATGTAGTTGGGTAGCTAAAACACAAAAAACCTAGCTGAGGTTGAGCTAAGGAATAGTGAGAAATGGTCATTTCCCATGGCTGCGTCACCTGTCCACTTGGTTTTGTCTCTAAAACCCTCCTCCCCACCTCTCTCTTTCAAGGTTTGTTTTGAAATGCATGATAATTTTTTTTGTAGTGCTGGCAGCATGTTGATGAGGTTAAATAATCTGTACTTTGCTGAGCAAGGCCATGTTAATTAGATTGGACTGTGTAGATCACAATTTCCTAGTTTTGAATCTTTGGCTCCAAAAATAGGTGGTTGTTTCTTGCAAGAGAAAAGAAATGCTCTTTGCTGGTGGAGAAGAAAAAAGATTCTGGAGTGTGTGATCTTTTTTCCTCTTGATCGTAAGAGTTTCTTAGAGGATTGCATTTGCAGCAGAAGTAGAATTGAAAATTTTTACTAACCCTCAAAGAAAAATGAGAAATCTCTATGTTTTGAATCTTGGAAATTGGTGTTATGGTCATCTTCAATTGAGTTATTGCTTGAGTCATCTCTAGATAAATTAGATTCTCTAACACACCTACTATTTGATATAGATGCATTTTAGATGCTGTTGGCACTCATTGCTATTTTGCAACACAATCTTTACCATGGTCGTTAATTCGGTTAGATGAAAGCTTACAGTATGGCCAACTGGGTTTTCTGAGTTTCATCTGCAAAATCAAGGTATTTGGAACTGTGGTAAAGGGAGTACGCAAGATGTAATAAGTCCTTTAGGTTTGTATCACTGTCAAAGATGAAGTTAATCTTCGGTTCAGGGACGTGAAGGGTCCAATTATATGACCACTCAACTTGCACAGCACTTGTTGGAGATCTGGTAATGCTTTGGCAATATGTATATTCTTTTATGGGTTGTCTCTAGGTGATGCAATCCTAAGACACCTCTAGACTTAAAATAATCAATCAGCTTGTACTTTTCTTTCTACCATGAGATTGGCGGTCAGAAAGGATCATTGCATGCCGTATGTCATTTCCTTATTTCCATATCATCTGTTCATGTCCTCTCCTGATTTATTAGATATTTCGAGCCTAGCAACTCTAGCATATTGGTGGAACTTAGACATGTTGTTAGAAGGTGTGGGTTAACAGCATCGCACTAGTAATTCTTAAAATTTACTGCAAAATTCTGTTGGAGCTGCACTTCCATTATGCTATTTTGCCTTCTGACTATTTTTTCTACTGTAACTGAGTTTTGATGAACGGATGCATGTCAACTTACTTTCAATGCATTTCTTACTGTACCCAGAATAAGATGTTAGACGGTGCTTTTTTCTTGGACTGTGGAACCGATTTGAGATCTGCTCGTCTTGTACCTGGTAAATTGACTTCTTTCACTTGCTTGGGAATTGTGCTCTACTCAGTTTTTCTAGTCATTTTCAGTTGAACTTTTCTGTTGCGAGGTCCAATAGTATTTATGTTGCCGAGGACTGGGGACACCCTGCTTCTCCATATAACAAATTGCAAAGAATAGAGAAAGTGTTCAGTTACAATGTTTTAGAGATTCAAAAGAACCTGCATTTTGTTCTTAGTCGCATAAGGGGCTCAGTTCAAGGAGCAACAAGAGAACAACTTTTTATAGAGTTCCCAGGACATAAACACGTGCATATAGGAATTTAAACAGGAGTCTGGTTTGTAATTGGATGAGAATGAAGGCACGGATTTAGTCCTTTCTTTCACTAGCAAGTATGAAGCCTTGGTGTTTATTAATTATTAGTTGTATACAGTATACTGCTTTCCCTTTCTTTTGCTAACCTGATTAAGTTATCTTGTCTATGTTGATCCTACATCAATGGATCTGTTTGAGCACCCCTCATTTGACCTTGTCTGCAATTGCTCAGTGTTTTCACTCCACCATGTTCCACAACCCTGTGTGTGGCAAG
This sequence comes from Populus euphratica, assembly GCF_000495115.2. Lineage (NCBI taxonomy): Eukaryota > Viridiplantae > Streptophyta > Magnoliopsida > Malpighiales > Salicaceae > Populus > Populus euphratica. The sequence continues at coordinate 539,039 of NW_011499980.1, forward strand.
TACCACTGCTTCATGTTATTTTCTTAATCATTGTGAAGAACTTTGCACTTTTCGCCTTTGGAACTCTAAAGTCTTTTATTTTTTTCCTCCTATTTCTTCTTTGCTAGCACCCCATCTTTTTTTTTTTTTGGTGTTGTTGTTGTTAGTGGCCTCATGATACAGTTCAATTTTGGAGTTTCAGGAAATCCAGCAATGAGGCAGGGCAAACCGGGATCCGGAGTTGGGCTTGGATACGGCCTTCGTTTCAAGTCTCCGATTGGTCATTTTATGGTTAACCATGCCATCAATGATTTCCAACAAAGAACTGTTTACTTTGGCATCAGCAATCTCAACCGATAAATTCCATAAGCCCAATGGTCGACTTTTCATGGCCTTCCAGAAGGTTTAGATGATGATAATTGAGGAAAGTTAGCTGTGGAACTTGGAATGAGAAGGAATATTGACATTTTCAGGCTGCTAAAAAGGAAAATGCTTCCTGTTCTCAGTTGCGAATATCAGGAAGTTTTGTCCACCTACACTTCCAAGCAATCTTATAATCTTGCAAGTTGCGAAACCAAAGAGTAATTGTAGGAAACATCTGCTGCTTTCTTTTCCT
>NW_011499980.1:539679-550018 GCF_000495115.2 Populus euphratica
CTGCTGAAGTTAAAGTTTGGTCAGAACAGACCATAAGAAAGAATGAAGAGTAGAAATTAAAAGCATCTCTATAGAATTCTTTTTAACCACGGAGCTGATTTCCTTCTCACAGAGAGAAGGCAATGGAACATGAAACTGCAAATCATGCGCTTAAATGGAAGAAATTCTCCAGCACTGTTTCTGTTATGGTATGAAACAAGTCTCGGTTAGCTGTCTTTTGGCCTCGTTTATTTGTCACTACCAAGTTACAGGGTAGCAAAGCACGGCCTGCATAAACAAAACAATTCCACAGCGAGCAAGTAATATTCCACCAGCATGCCATTGTTGATCTCTCAGTCACTCTTCCTTTAAAAGCCAGACAATTTAGGCGTCCCCAAATTTTCTGGGCATGCATACCATAGAATTTTCAATGTTTGTTTCGTGAACAAGTCCACAGCCTGATGACCCACCATATCATTGTGTGTTGAAAAGGACAGCCACAAGTTCGAACAACTCTAGTCGGGTGGCCCGCGATAGGACCCAGGAGAGGGAAAGGGTCCGTTTCCATGAAATAATGAAGGTGCATTTATTATAGTCGATTACAATGGTAAGATCCAAGAACTGTCCTTGATTTTGTCGAGCAAGTGAAGCATCTCAAGGCCATAGAGAGACAGACAGGAAGACAACACTAATATTTTAATTATTAAGTCAAAAAAGGTCCCTCTCTCTTAACAATCAATTCAAACTCGGTGGCTTTAGGGCCATAATCAAGGCCACCAAAGCAGTGTGAATGTTCAGACGTTAGGACGGAGGCAGAGCATGGCAGCCTTTCTTTACTTCCATATCCATCAATCACCATTTATTTTTATTTTTTTATAACAAAAATTATTCTCGAACTGGTTTGGAGGAAGAAGGAGATGCTACCATATCAAGCCTATGTGTCCTTGGCAGTGTTGTGTTAGTTTTGCATGGTTGTAGTCGGAAAAAAGGAGGTTTTAAAAAAAATATATAACTTTTATTTTTATTTTTATTAAGATTTTGAAAGGGAAGAAGAAAGTTGGCATTTACTCTTGAAAAATGTTTTTTTTCCTCTCTCGGAAAGATCTCAAACGGCCGACGGACTTAATTACCGAAATAACTCCTTGAAGCTTAAATTATTATATTATTCGAGCTGCCACTGTCCTTTGAAGGGCTGTTAAAGCTTGACATATAAGGTGGAGTTTTTCGAGCAATAGTATCAACTTGAATTTATTACATTACGTTTTCCAGGGTAATTAAAAGTGTGATGACTATTATGTATTTTTTATTTAAAATGATATATTTTTTATTTTTTAAAAATTATTTTTAATATTAACACATTAAAAAATAAAAAAAATAATTTTAAATAAAAAATTCAATTTTTTTTAGATTTTAGTGCAAACACAGCCCTGAGATTTGTTTGTTTTTATATTCTAAAAGTTTTTTTAAAATTTTAATTTTTTATTTGGTTTAAATTAATATTTTTAAATTATTTTAATATATTAATATTAAAAATAATTTTTTTAAAATAAAAAAATATTATTTTTATTCATCTCTAAATAATTTTTTTTTTACATTTCCCAAATCCTCTCGGGTTATTTTCAAGCAAGATAGAGAGTTCATCTAGAAAAGAACATGAGAGGATCCGGGTTTCGCCCCTGGAGTGTCAGAGTTAGTACTTAATACTAATAAATTAAGAAAAACAGAAAAAAAAAGGTTATTTTAATTTTTCAATAGAAGACAAAATAATCAAAGCAGCTTTTAAGGCAAGAGGAGGACACCGTGGTACCAAAAGAAACAATTTCGAGAAATCTTGTGCCTCGGCGGCGATCACAGGCTTCGGTGGTTAGCCAGCACCCATCTACTCACTACCAACCATGTATCGAATTGTCGGTAACAGCTCCTAAAAAGCTTTAATAAATAATAAACTTTTTTTTTTTTTTAATGTTTAGCTAGCATAAGGATAGACAGAAAAAAACATGAATTTAGAGGCTGATATCAAAAAAATAAAAAATATATATTTTCATCAAACATATACACATATTTAGTTACAAAAAGAATAAATTTATTTCTAAAATAATTTTAAAGTTAACATTTGATTATTATTTTGAGATAGAAAAAATAAATATTAGATATATAAACATAAGATAGTACCAGAAAAACTTTTCTTTTTTTATCCCGGAACATTAACCAACCCTTGACAAAATAACAGGCAACATGTCTAAATAATACCATTGCAACCAGATGCTTCATCACACACGGACACCACAGTAATGGAAGAGAATAAAAAGAATACTATTAGGAAGAGATTGGATCCGCAATTTATGATATAAACTAAGAATTTGCCCAGAAATGAATAAATAAAACATCAAAATTTGAATAAGAGGGAAGGAAGGGGGTTTGATTTTGGCTAGATTCTTTAATCTGAGCCCATCAGTGGCCCCCCGACATTGCTTTGCCTTGCGGTATTCCTTACAGCCTTTTCTTCCCTCCCTCCTTTTGTCCTAAAGTACATTCAACTATGTACAGAACACACACAACAAGATGACAAAAACTCCAATTCTCGACTTTTGAAGATACATTTAGCAGAAGTAGTTTCGTTTGCTTTCCTCCCACTAGAAGTACCTTTCTTTATCCCTTTCGATGTTTCCAATGGCCCTCTCCGAGCTGCCATTTTTTTGGGTTAAATTTTAAGGATTTGAGAGCACTTTACACCTCTTCAAAACCATTTCCCACAACATAAGTTGCTCCAACAATGCCTTACACTTCTTCATATCTTCGAAACTCTTTTATTCACCTGTAAAATGGCATGAATGAGTCAGCTTCAGTTGCGACTCATGAACACACACACACACACACATATGAAAACAATCAGACACCAAATAATAACAAACGAAGCAGAACGAGTTTGGCAGCTTAAAAAGGTTACAAAACAAAGCAAGCAAACTTCAAGCTAAGCTGCATATATGATAATGTTGTATGTTATAGGGTCAAAAGCACTACAGGCATAAGTTCAAGGCACAGTCTAATACAATTTGGTCGATACGATCATTAGCACTGAAAAACATTAGTTAATAATAGAGCTTGTATAATCTCGATAAAATGATTGCTATTTGCCACAACTAAAGACTTCAAGACAAAGAAACCTAAATTTAGCTAAAAAATATTCCCTCAAAGCAGGGATATGCTATTCTGTCACAAATCACATGACTTGCTGCTTAATTCATCACACCAAGGAATATCCCACTATCTTGCCCTCAATTACATCAGCAATAATCAATGAAGTACCAAGCCAAAGAAAACAATGGCAAAGAATTAAGGTTTAGGCCCACCCAGGTTAGAATTCATTTCAAAACCATAAAAAATCATCTAAAACAACATCAATTTGGTGTTTTTTAAGACGGAAAACACTTTCAATAAACACTTTCGATGCCGAAAACTTCCATCTTGAACAAATTTTATCCCAAGATCATACAAAATAAACAATTCTTGATAGGGGTGAAATTAACTAAATGTGGGTTGAATTGTGCACGAGAATGACATGATGACCAAGTTGGGAGGCAAAGACTTATTCAAGAGAAAAATCTAACCCTCTAAAATTCTAAACCAATCTTCGTAAATGTATCAAAGAAAAGGTTCCATCTTGGCTGACTTCTAGCCAAACACCAACGACTAATAAGCAACTTTTCTAGGTTAGATCAAGCCACACCATCCCAGTACCTATCCTAACATCATATTCAAACTCACTACGTCAACTCAGCTGACAAACTCAAACACAACAAAAACAAAACAAAAATAAGCCGAAACTAGAAACTTACCACATCATTAGTCCCGGAAAATGACTTTATCAGCAATTTTCATCAAAGGGTTTAAACAAATGGGCTCAAATTTCCTCGCAAACAAATACGAACTCGAATAATTTGATTGCCTAAGCTCTTGAATCAGAACAGGAGAAATCTCAGCAGCCTTATAAGTATAAGGATGTCCATTCCTAGTTCCAGTCCAATTAACCTTTGTCAACGTATACTTAGTACAACCATCTGGATCCTGCATTGACAGCAACGTTGGAAAATAATGTTCTTCTGGGTAACATTCATCTTCTCGATAACAAGGCAGCTTGAACTTATTCCACAGCCTCCGATCTTCAATCACCATGAGCGCGTGTCGGCGCGTGAGAACAAAAAACTGAGACCCAGCACGGAATTTCTCAAAGGGCACCTCTGGCATCATCGCATACTTCCCTCTAGCCACGTATCTTTTCCATAACCGCCGATCCTTCGATATAATCTCGATGAAACTCTTGTACTGGATTTTCATATTGTACTGAGTCGATTCGGGGTCTGACTCGGGGGAAGACAAATCGAAAGACTTGGAAATGATTAACGAATTGTAGACGTATTTGAAGGAATGGAGAGGGATGCAGTACTGGGAGAGGACGGCGAAGAAGGTATTGGTGGGGTCGTCAAGGATGGCCTTGGCGAGGAGGCGTCGGGTGGCGGAGATCAGGGTGGGGGAGGCGCGATAAGTGCGCTTGGCATCAGTAATGAATTGGGAGAAGAAAATCCCTGTGGGTTTTGTAACATTGGAGTGGGGATCGGCGTGGACGTAAATGTTGAAGAGGTTTTTGTCAGCGGATTTGAAGAATTGTTCCCATAAAGGGGCGAAGAAGAGATCTGTGTTGGTCAAGAAAAGGAAGGCGATTTTGAGTTTTTTAGATTTGGAGGTGAGATGGGAATGGGCTGAGGGGTAGTGGGCGGCAGAGGCGGATGCGGAGGCGATGGCTTTGCGGAAAAGAACAAAGTCGTCAAGTTCATCAGAAGGGGAGATAGGGATGGAGGGGTTATGAGAAGGGAAGATTCTCGGGGCTAAAAGGAAAAGGATAGGAAGGGATAGAAAGAGAGAGAAAATAAGTACAAATTGGGTTGAGAACATTTTAGTTCCAATTTTGATAGAATTTGTCGATGATGTTTCTGCCATGAGAGAGATGATGTTTCTTTGAGATTTGGGGTGTTCTTGCTGGTTTGGCATGGAGTTGAAGAAAGGAAGCGGGGTGGCTTCGCTGGGGAGGGAGGCAGAGGCTATATCATTATCAATGTCAAAGATGGCACTGGATGGGATTTTTGTCATTTGATTGGGGGTGTTAGTGTAATTGTAAATGGTTTTTGAATGTGAATCTACTATCTATGGAAAACTGCAAATGACTTCCATCTATTGGGAATGTTTCAATTTGGTCCCTCTCTATTTTTTTGGTTTATATTTTAATTTTAATTTATTTATCTTAAATATCGAAACATTAAAATAATAAAAAATATAAAAAATTAAATTTAAATAAATTAAATTAAATCTTTGTAAAAACACTGTTTAAACCATTCCAAACGACACCTTAAACTTCGCTGTGCTTTTTATTATTGTTTTTAATGATAAAAGAGTGGTAACTTTAGCTAATAAAGTATTACAAACATTTGACTTGATCAAAAGCTTAGGGACATGCTATCGTCATCATTTGCTGATAGTGTTATTTTAATTGAGTTTTTTTTATTGTAAAAAAATAATATGATGCAGGTAAATAACTTATTTTTCTTATAAGAAGATCTTCATCATTATGGAAGTTAAATTATTTTTATGAAATTTGTCAATGATGTCGAAGGAATTACACAAATATCAAAAATAAATTGATGTGATTCAAATTATAATCTTTAGAATTATTAATTTATATAAAAATCATACAACTATAAAATAATAAAATAAATATTTTATTCTCATTAAATATTTATAAGAGATATTTTTTGAAATTTTTTTACATATTAGATAATTGCTAATAATTCCATCAAAAGCTTTAATCTTATTTAAAAATTAAAATATCATTGTAATTATTTTGTTTAAAAATAATTTTATGTTAAAATTAAAAAAATAAAATGATAAATAACTACGAACATTGAGATCAAGCATGTTTAAGCTTGGAAGGCTAGGCTATGCATACTTAAAAAACAAAAAAAGAGTAGCTAAATACATGTTGTTTTCTCATTTATTTAGAAAAATAATGTGTCGTTTTGAAAAATTTAAACTCAAGTATTTTTTAGCTTAAATCTCAAATTGTTTTCATCTCTAAATACAAAAATAAAATAAATAGTTGAAGCCTTCATAACCCCGTTGTCAACCCTCAAAACAATATAATTAATTTAAAAAATAAAATTTATTCCCTTTATCAATTGAACATTAATAAATCCAATTAAATTTTATGTGATGAAGTCTGATTTTATCATATGAGCTTGAAAGCTAAGCCAAGACATAAGATAAGATTATTAATAATTTGATTCTAACAATTTGATTTATCTTTTCTTGACGAAATGAATGATGATTTATACCTAATACCTGCAAAAGATTCCCTTCTTGGAGTTTGGAAACTCTCTAATGATTAAATCAATATCATATAAGAGAAAAAGTAGTTTTTTTTTAGAAGAAAGCCCTATAAATATATATATGTCATTCGCAATAAAGAAAAATCAAATCTACCTTATAGAGGCTACATTGGTTCCTTTTATAGTTGTTGAGGTCCCTTTCTTCATTGGAATGAAAAATGTTCATATATCAACCAAATATGTTTGTCTTGTTAAGATCAAATACCTCTAAGTTATTAAAGTATTATAGGTTTGGAAATTCACTATACTTATATAAGTTTGGGCTAAGTGCTTGACTGAGCCTGAAAATAGTAGATTTCATGATTCACTAAACCCACATATATTTGGGCTCATGCTTAGTTGAGTCCATAAATAATGAGTTATTACCCTAAACTTTGTTTATTTTTTTAAAATGGACTCGGGAAAAACAAAAAATATTAATTCATTAATAACCTCCTAAATCTTTACATATTATATTCATATATTTTGAAAATATCATGTGAGCAACAAATGAAAGTCGTTTTATCTTTTTCAAAAGATTTTGCATATCCCATACAAGATTGTTGGGATTTTTAAGACTAGGTGACTTATCTTTATCAGGAGAAGGTATCTCTTAGGAAACAAAATAATGGCTTGTATTGAATTCATTAATTTTATGAACTTTTGGAGATATATTATGATATGAAAAGTTGTTCATCCAATGGTGGGAGTAAAAAGAATATTACCTTAAACTTTGTTTATTTTTTCAGAATAGAGAACTTGGGAAAAAAAAATGTTAATCCATTTATAACCCCCTAAATCTTTATGTATTATACGTAGATATTTTAAAAATATCATGCTTTGTGTGTCTTATACAAGATTGTTGGGATCTTCAACACTAGATGACTTATCTTTAACAGGAAAAAGGTGTCTTTTGGGAAACAAAACAATGGCTTGCATTGAATATAATAATTACATGAACTTCTGGAGATATGATGATATTAAAAGTCATTCATCCGATGAGAGTAAAAAGATTTTTTTTTCTTTATAACCTTAGTTGTTCTTACTTGTGGCTTTTCTTTTACTTTTATTTTTTGAATTTTTTAAAAACCTGATCCTATAGCAAGACCCTAAATTATCTTTGCCGCCTTTATTCTTGACTTAAAAGGAGAAAAACTATTTCAGACATCTTTTTCATCAGAACCTTTTCCCTATCTTTATTTCACTCATAAAAAAATGGACACTAGGAACATCAGATTTGTTTTTAAAAAGAGAAGCGCTCCATCCCCTGACAAGGAGTTCAGGTTTCAACCAGAACCTGAAAGAACTGATAAGGGATACAGGTCCCTCAGATTGAGACCTAGGGTGAGAGCAAGTGCCATATTAGCAACTTTATCAGGTGGAGAGAAGAGAAGATCCCCTCATAAGATTCCATCTTCTACCCCTTCTAGAGACTTTTAGGACAGAGGGAGGTTGCCTTGAACTCCTAAAGATGATATCCCGAGCAATGTATATGCTACGGACATAGAATTCATGACCCGTTACCAACTTTGTGAGTATATAGCCTAAATGCCTCACTTTGATAAGCACATCAACCAGCTGACCTTGGACACCTGTTTGGGTTATTTTGAAATTATTGCCCCTATATGCATGCATGCGATGAGATAGTCCTTTCCTTTTTAAGAATTCGTGAGGGATTTGTTCAATTACTACCAATATACTTTAGGCGAACTGCATCCTAATAGATAAACAATCGTGTCCTAAAAAAAATCCTGTAAAATAGTTGGGCTCGAGCCCTCAGTAAATGTTTTCAAGAGTTTTCACCAATTGGTCACTGAAACTGATAATGGAAACGATGTGCAATGGTTCTTCACCTTTGCTAATAAGAGTAATGGTGCTTTGTAGAATCCATTGACTAAGAAGCTCATATCTTTAAAGAAATTAAGGGAGAATAACTTGTTATAAGATATATTGGGACGATCAATCGCTAAGAGGGATTGCAGTTAATTTAGGATTGTTCCCACTACTCGAGAGTCCCTCCATGAAGTAAACAACAAGCATTGTCTAAGCTCGGATACGGAGAAGAATTATGCCATATTGGATTCGACCCGTACCGACTATGAAGTCGATAAAATGGCTAAGAAATATTACTAGGCCATTTAACAAGGTATAAAGTCATTTTTTTATTTTCTTTATTTTCACCTTATTTCAAAATATAATTTTTTTTTTGCCTTTATAGGGTTGATAGCTGAAGGAGAAGGAGATGCGTCATGGAATCCTCTTATAAAAATGTTGTCTGAAAGGTCTTTGTCTCGTGTCACTAGTAAAGGCAAAGGTAAAGATAAGAGAGGAGACTTCTCCATCCTTGTTGAGGAACTCGTTTTTAAAGGCCCTACCTTCATGGAGATAATAGTAAGGGCCATAACCCCTCTAAAGCTAGGGGTCATGATCTTCCCTTATCTATAAAAGAAGTAAACTTAACTCCCCTTGTAGTGATTATGGATGCAACCATACTCTTTAAGAAGCAAAAAAATATTTATCTTCATAGAAACCTATGCTCTAGTCCCACCGATATAGGCTCTTGCAATGGTGTACCCTTTGCTTTAACTTCCTGCATTACTAGCTGAGGAGACGATAACTAAGATATCCATCGAAGCTGACGCTAAAAAGTTCAAGAATGTTTTATCTAACTTGGCTTTAGGTTGCAATCCCTTCAATTTTCCAACCCTGATGAATGAGAATAGGCAATTCATGAAGGTCATGGTTAAAGGGAAAATGTGCCTCGAAGAGGCTAGCCTTAAAGTGGTGAGAATATTAAAGAGATTCCTCACCATTCAATTGGATATCTACGCAATGTTTAATGAAAGATTTTGTTGCCTTTTGACTTTAACTAGCCATATGGCTTTTAATGTAAGGAAAAATAAACCCTTCTTTGTTTTTTGCTTTGGTTTGATGTGACCTTTTTTAACATTTACTACTGGTATGCTTTTATGATATGTGCCCATTCTCAAATATGCTGGGAGCACTAAAAAGGATTATATGAGGGTGGTCGCGGTTACGAATAGGGAAAATCAATCTTCTTTTGTAAAACTGTAAAGGGAAAAAGTCATTAAGAAGGCTAAATTGTTAAGCATTGAGGTGGCCTATACCACGCTAAAGCATAAAGCACAAGACCTTGCTCTTGAGTTGAGTTCCAAGGAAAAAGCACTTGAGGCCTTCTATAACCAGTTGGTTCCCTTTAAGTAAGAGCTCCTTGAAGTTACGACCTTTCAAGTTAGTTTAAGGGGTTAGATTGCTACCATACGAATTGAGTTTACTATTACCAGGGAAGAAACCCAGCATTCTCATATAAAGTTGAAGGCTTTAAAAAACTCTTTTGAGGAGTTCTTTGAAGTTGGGCCTTCCAAATTAGTATGTTGATTAGTACTTAAAAGAGCATTTTTATCAAGGTTTTATATCATCATTTTGCACTTGAAGTATCAATAACTCCTTAACTAGCGCATGTTTTATAATAATATATCTAATAATATAAGATACCTTTAATTTATGGTAAATGTTCATTTTAAATGCAGACCTATCACATAAATGAAAGGATTGATTGATGAATTTAAGAACTGAAATTGAAAGGACAAAGAGATGGCCAAACTTAGAAAAAAGATGTTGGTGCAGTCCAAACCAGAACACTGTTCGGTAATTAGGTCATATCTAGAGCTAGCCTGAACATTGTTCAGTATTTGGGCCATATCTAGAGTTTTAGAAGTCAAAATAATTTGAATTGTTTATACAAGAAAGCTGAGACAATTTCCTATAACTTTTATATTTTCAAGTGACTCTAATTTTAACGTTATCAATGACGTTTTGGGCAGACAAGAGAAGATAAGGATTGTCACCAAGTCAAGAGTTGGCCACCCACTCATCAATTAGTCATCAAATCAATAGTTCCCAATTTTGGCCTATAAAAGAAG
>NW_011499980.1:551283-551486 GCF_000495115.2 Populus euphratica
AAATGATGACATAAAACCTTGATAAAAAATACACTTTTAAGTACTAATCACACAGGTACTTATGAGGCACTGATTAGTACTTAAAAGTGTATTTTTTATCAAGATTTTATGTTATCGTTTTGCACTTGAATTATCAATAACTTTTTAATTAAAGCATGTTTTATAATAATATATCTAATAATATAAGAAACCTTTCATTTGTG
>NW_011499980.1:552113-554622 GCF_000495115.2 Populus euphratica
TACTACTACTACTACTACTACTACTACTATTATTATTATTATTATTATTATTATTATTATTACTATTGTTGTTGTTGTTATTGTTGTTTTATAATTGTTGTTTATAATTTGTACAATTAACCTCCCTGTGGTTCGACCCCGGTCTTGCCGGGTTATTTATTACTTCGACACTCCTGCACTTGGGAGAAGACATCAATCTTTTAGTCGTGTCAAGTTTTTGGCGCCGTTGCCGGGGAGGTAAGTTCTTGTATAAATTATAGTATTTATTTTATTTTCTCTTTTCACTTTTCTTGTATATAACTTTGTTTCTTTTCTTTTGTTTCTTTTTATTTTGTTTTCTTCCTCCTTCTTTTGCTTTCTTGTTCTTCTTTTTATTTTATTCCTACACGTGCATGAGAGTGTGGTCACGTACATCAAGTGGTAGACTTTGTAGGGTATCCTCATCATTTTCAGAAAATATGGCCGAAGAAGATAATCAATCACTTCATAATGAGAATAATGAGAATAACCGTGCTAGAACACTTAGAGACCACATGAATCCCACAAGAACAAGTGCACCATCATGCATAGTTTTTCCTCCTGATGCATCTCATTTTAATTTTAAACCAGGTATTATTCAACTTTTACCTTCTTTTCATGGTTTGGAATTGGAAAATCCATACTTGCATTTAAGGGAATTTGAGGAGGTCTGCAACACATATAATAATTTAAATTGTAGCATGAACACCATTAGATTAAAGCTTTTTCCTTTTTCATTAAAAGATAAAGCTAAAACATGGCTACAAAATTTAAGACCAGGATCCATTCGTGCTTGGGATGAAATGCAACAACAGTTTTTAAAGAAGTTTTTTCCATCTCATAGAACAAACTCTTTCAAGAGACAAATCACCACTTTCACTCAAAAACCAGGAGAAACATTTTACCAATGTTGGGATAGGTATCGAGACTTGCTTAGTACTTGCCCTCATCATGGTTTTGAAACATGGAGATTGGTTTCACATTTCTATGAAGGGTTAACACCTAAAGATAGGCAAATGGTTGAATTGATGTGCAATGGAACTTTTGAAGATAAAGACCCTGATGAAGCAATGGAGTACTTAGACTTGTTAGCTGAAAATGCTCAAAATTGGGACACCGCGGGTACATGTCACGCACCAAGTAAAACTCAACCTTATACATCTAGTGGAGGGATGGACAACTTTCGCGAAGATCATGACCTTCAAGCCAAGTTTGCATCTTTAGCTAGAAAAGTCGAGGCACTAGAATTAAAAAAGAGTGGTCAATTAAAATCTGTTTAAAACATTGTGTGTCAAATCTGTGAAACAAATGAACACTCAACCAACGATTGTCCAACCTTGCCTTTTTTTAAGGATCGTCTCCATGAACAAGCCCATACTTTAAATAGTTTAGGCATGGTTGGCCCTTTGGAAACTGTTTAAAGCATGGACTTGTTCATGGAGACATTACTTAAAAGAAGGGAAGGTTGGATGGTTATTGGTTGAGTATTCATTTGTTTCACATATTTGACACACAATGTTTTCAATAGATTTTAATTGACCACTCTTTTTTAATTCTAGTGCCTCGACTTTTCTAGCTAAAGATGCAAACTTGGCTTGAAGGTCATGATCTTCCCTAAGGTTATACATAGGTCATGATCTTCCCTAAGGTTGTACATACCTCCACTAGATGTATGAGGTTGAGTTTTACTCGGTGCCTCATAAGTACCCGTGGTGTCCCAATTTTGAGCATTTTCAGCTAACAAGTCTAAGTACTCCATTGCTTCATCAGGGTCTTTATCTTCAAAAGTTCCATTGCACATCAATTCAACCATTTGCCTATCTTTAGGTGTTAACCCTTCATAGAAATGTGAAACCAATCTCCATGTTTCAAAACCATGATGGGGGCAAGTACTATGCAAATCTCGATATCTATCCCAACATTTGTAAAATGTTTCTCCTGGTTTTTGAGTGAAAGTGGTGATTTGTCTCTTGAAAGAGTTTGTTCTATGAGATGGGAAAAACTTATTTAAAAATTGCTATTGCATTTCATACCTAGCACGAAAGGATCCTGATCTCAAATTTTATAGTCATGTTTTAGCTTTATCTTTTAATGAAAAAGAAAAAAGCTTTAATCTGATGGTGTTCATGCTATAATTTGAGTCATTATAGGTATTACAGACCTCCTCAAATTCCCTTAAATGCAAGTATGGATTTTCTAAATCTAAGCCATGAAAAGAAGGTAAAAGTTGAATAATGTCTGGCTTAAAATTAAAATGAGATACATCAGGAGGAAAAACTAAGCATGATGGTGCACTTATTCTTATGGGATTCATATGGTCTCTAAGTGTTCTAACACGGTTATTCTCATTATTCTCATTATGAAGTGATTGATTATCTTCTTCGGCCATATTTTTTGAAAATGATGAGGATACCCTACAAAGTCTACCACATAATATACATGACCATACTCCCATGCATGTGTAAGAATAGAATAAAAGGAAGAAGAAGAA